>NC_056522.1:316625199-316763657 GCF_019175285.1 Sceloporus undulatus | reverse complement strand
ACACACACACACACACACACACACACACACACAGAGCCTTCTCCATATTATTCTATTCTACTATTCTTCAAATCTTAAATTTCTATTTCCTTCTAATATTTTCTCATAAAACCAAATAGTCTTCTTGTGAGGGAATAGTAGTGTCTTTCCACTTCTGGGCACAAATTTTTCTAGCAGCTGTGAGCATATGTAGGACAATTATTCAATCTTTCTTCTCCATCTGTTCATCCATAAAGCCCAATAGAAAAAAAAATCTGGTTTTAACTGAAATTTAAATTTCAGAATGGTCTTTATCATAGAATATATCTGCGTCAATAGTACAAGTCCACCACATCTGATAAAAGGTTGCTTCCTTTTTATTTCACTTCCAACAAGAAGACTGGCTGATAAAATTATGTATTTTTTTTGCTCTTTCTTTAATCAGATTTGTCAATTTCTCTATTTCAGCAAAGTCTTATGATTTTATAATAAATAAATAAATCCTTTAAAATAATTTTTTAAAAAAGGATTGGGAACTGATTGTTGATTTTATGAAAAAATATTTGGGGAAAATAGGAATTTTAGGATTTGAAGAATAGTAGAATGGAATAACACATAGAAGTGTATTTTATATACAGTCAACCCAATCTGTGGATATTTTTTATCCATGGATTCAGGCATCCACATCTTGAAAATCATTTAAAAATATATAAATTCCAAAAAGAAAACCTTGATTTTGCCATTTTATATAATGGAGACCATTTTACTATGCCATTGTATTTAATGGGACTTGAGCATCCAAAGATTTTCGTATCCATGGGGGATCCTGGAACCATACCCCAGTGGATACCAAGAGCCTACTGTATATATTTAGAGGAAGTTGAATAATCAGTTAATTATAACCCTTAGCTGGCAAGTTAGAAGTAATTTCTTGTTTGTACATCTTAAAGGGCCTTTGTGGTGTCAAATATCATCTATACATCATTTAGTAAAAAATTCTCCGTAATATAGCTTAAAGTAAATGTCTAAACCCTTCAACCACATTCTTTCCCACTGATCCATCTGTATATTATGACCTCTGTTCTGAATCCATTTTATCATACATTCCTTTACCTGTTCATCTTCCATGTCTATTTTCAATAATAATTCATATATCTTAGCAATTAAAATGCTCCTCATCTCTACACAATTGCATTCCAAATTCTGATTTTGTTCATTCCAAACCATATACATTCCTGTCCATCTTAAGTCACTCAAATATCTGTCTGCAGAAACACAACTAAAAATTATAGCCCTCCCACTCCAATTCTTTTCTTGTTTTGATTCTGTGATACCCCTCTTCCAACATTAAAAGATCTTGATGTTATCCATTTATCCTTGAACACTGTTTCTCTTCTGCATAAATCTTCATGGAGTAAGATCCATAAAGGCATTTTAGGCCACAATCTTGTATTTGTTCTACATTCTTAATAAATACTTTCCGACATAATTATAATTACTGAAGCCTATTTCTATGTGGCAATAAATGGGCTGGAGCATGAACAAATCTTGGAAAAGTAACTTTAGGGGGATTATAGTTCCCACAATCCTCCAGCTAGCACAGCTTTGCCCAAACTCTGAACATGGTCACAATATGTGTTGGTCAGGAAACAATACAGACTGTTAGGCTGGCTAAAGCAACAGCTCGGCTGTGTTAGTGATTATGCAAGCAAGAATTTCTGCAGCTGCAGATGTGGCACCATGTCAAGAACAATTAAGTCGCTCAGGGCACAGGCATGGGAAAGATGTAGGTTTGTCACCTATTTTTGTTTATTTTGTAATTGACATGCTTCTTTGCTTTTGAAAGTTGCTGGACAGTCCGGTCATGCATCAGATAAAACTTTGCCTATCCCTGTTTCTGCATGGTAGGAATAGCTTCTGTTCGTGCAATTCTGTCCATCAAAGAAATCTTAAAATCACAGAAGCCTGTCCACAGCAGGCAGTCCTATTGAGATGGGGTGTGGCACAGGAATGGGAAAGAAGTTTTTTTCCTCTCCTTTTCATCATAAAAGTCATAACATACATCTGTTCATACCTACATACCTGACATGACTCGTATATTTATGAAACCATTATGAATGCAATGGGCAGGGACTGTCTTGTGTTTATTGGGCTCGGAAGACACCCTGGAAGTCTTTTTGGCTGAAAAGGGAGATACTAATGCTGCAAGTTAAACAATGCTGCAAGTTAGTGTTTTGGACTTCAGCTCCCCGAATTGCCCAGCTGCTGACCATGGTGGCTGGAGGATTCTGGGAACTGTACTCTCAAAAAAGTAACTTTTTTACATTCCACAGATAGATGCTGCATCTTGAGAGGGACCTGTCTGTATATCCATTTATGAGTAGCTGGTCCAGCTAAGCAGTACAAACCACTTTCTCTGTACCATCGTATTTTGCTTCTGGGCCAGTTTTAATGGAAGGCAAATGCTGTTTGGTAGGTGTTGTTTCTTTCTGTCTGTAAAATGAAAGTGAATAGAGTTCTGTATTACAGTAAGAACTTTTTGTTCTCAGGTAACTCATACCGAGTGGAAGTGAACTAAGATAATAAATATTAAATCACAAGTAAGACTGCAACAAAATGTTGCAGTTTGAAGCTCTCTTCAAAAAACTAAATTGCAGCAGTGTTCCAAGCAGCTAGTCATGTTGTCTTCCAGCATATTCCATTCTTCTTCCTCTACAAAAGATATTTAGCATTCTCTGCCTACTAAGCTTTCTTAGTTCCCATCAAGCTGTTGTTACTCTTTAGAGTAAATGTATTGGATCAGTTGCATTTACCTATATGCTAAATCACCGTTCAACAGCTCATTCAATGGGTTTACTTTGCTTTGGATCACCAGGGGGATTCCAGCCTTTGTGTGTGTGTTTTCTCTCTCTCCTTCTTTTCTCTCTAAAGATTCAATCCCTGCAAAGTTTTGGGATTCTTTGATCATACAGATACTGTCTTGTTTTTCCTAGGGCCTAACTACAGTTAATGGGAAATCAAAGTTGAACTCTCACTTGTAGCTATGGCACAGTACAGATGGCGCTAATGCGCTGTGCTGGCACCATACTAGGGTTAAGGGGCTGTGCAGCAACCGCATGGTCCCTAACCCTAGTATGATGCAGCACCGTAACAATGGCAGCGCCCTGTATACATGGGCACCACCATTGTTATGTAAGCGCTGCGTCGTGTTCATACGTTGCCATGTGGCACATGTGTAACCAGTGCACCAGTGGTGCACTTGTTACTCCGCCCCTGCAGCTTTAAAAGAACCCGCTTTTTGTGGGTTCTTTTTCCTCGCCGGGGAAGCTGCGTGGTTTGGCAGTTGTGGCTTCCCTGTGGAGTAAAAAATGCTGCCGCCAGCCCAGACAACATGGAAGGTATGTACCGGGCTGCTGTTGTTCTTTGGAGATATCATGAGAGAGTGTTACTTACTCATTAGAAAATGATAATGCTTGGCAAAAAGTAGGAAGCTGTGCTCATAACTGTGCTCATATTAAAAGCTGGTTCGATGAGAGAATAGAGGGAAGTCAGTGCTTCCAGGACAGTTTACTCTCTTGCTTTTCACCAGGGGATGGTTCATATATATATATATATATATGAGAGAGTTAAAGTACAATACCTATTGACTGGTGGATAAGTTGACTCACATTTTTGGGGTCACTTTTTTGACTAAAATTTCTAGACTTATACATGAGTATATACAGTAAGCATTTTTGATGAAATAATCTATAGCCTAAAAGAGCCCCTGCAAACCACAGGTTCTAAGCTACTGTCCTCAAGGAAGAGCTTAATATAGTGTCTCTAAAGCTGCTGGCATGTATCCTCCAACACACCCCATTCTCCTCCCACATGGGAGCAGCAGATCACTTCAGGAAACTACATCATAACGTCACATGCTACCTGCCCATACTGGGTGTTTTAATGTGAGCAGAATACAACTTCCGCTGCTGTGAATTGTTTGTTGGCATGTTCAGCAGTGCCTGGAACAACTGCAGGCTTGGCACAGAGCGATGTGACAAATTCCACACTGTAGGGCTGCCGAGTGGGATCAGCAGGGTGTGCCTACTGAATGCTGACTTCCTGATTTCTCCAAGAGCAGCTCCACTTCCAGCAACTCCTTTTGGGTGCTGCTGATGTGCGTAGGTTTGCTTGCTGTCAGCAAAAGGCTGGTTTTCACCGGTATGCTTCTTATTGCTACTGAGCCTAGTCACAGGGCCTGTGTGAGCCTTTGAAGCATAGACCTGTCTTCATTCACTTGATGGGATCAGTCATCAGCTTGCTAAAAGACTGCTTAGCTGTGTGTCTTATAAGCAGTCCCCCAGATGTCAATGGGACAAATTAAAGGTGCATTGACACTGCAGAATTAATGTAATTTGACGCCACTTTAACTTCCATGGCTCAAATGCTATAGAATCCTGGGATTTGTAGTTTTGTGAGATATTTAGCCTTCTCTGTCAGAGGGCTTTGGTGTCACAACAAACTACTAATCCCAGGATTTCATAGGACGGAGCCATGACAGTTAAAGTGGTGTAAAATTGCATTAATTCTGCAATGTGGCAGCAGCCAAAGTCAATTTTTCTTGTTTCCACAGGATGAAGTCTTTGTAATGGTCAGAGCTTTGGGCACTGCAAAGTAAAACAGCTCATGTTGCTGCTCTCCAAGAAATATAAAGTTATCTTATCATTCTCAAAAGGTCTACCAACACTGAACCTCAGAGTGAATGTTAAAAGCTTCATTGTCTACAGATGTCTAATATACTTTTTGCAGCTTTCTATCCAGCATTTCTTGCTGCCCCAACACTAGATGTATGGGTTTGACAAGGGTTCTTTGGTAGTGAAGAAAATGTACTCTGCACATGCTCAGAGTCCCCTTCTTTATTATTACCAAATGCCTTCTATGGCTGAATTTTATCATTATAACCTTTACGGTACCCTTCACTTTATTTGGATGTTGAGTGGGCTTCTGCTGTTGTATTGCATATCCACACATTTGGATTTGGAGGTACCCTGTCACTAGATAATTTTGTACATTCTCTTTTGACACAGCATCCCACTTCAGAGTTGTTGTTTTTTAAGTGGAGAATTAAAAAAAAATCAGTCAAAGAATGACTATCACACCGGCTGATGTATACGCTTATCAGGGTTGTCATTTCAGGAGTAAGCCAACCAAAAGGCATGTTTGAGAAATTATACTAACATTTGAAGCTCACTGACTTTGTCATCAGACAAGGTGGTTTAAGCCCAAAACACACTGCAGAAATAATCCAGTTTGAGACCACTTTAAATGTCCTGGCTCAATGCTAGGGAATTCTGAGAACTGTAGTTTGGGGAGACATTTAGCCTTCTCTGTCAGAGAGCTCTGGTGCCACAAGAAACTACAGTTCCCAGGATTTCCTAGCACTAAACCAAGGCAGTTAAAGCAGTCTCAAACTGGATTATTTTTGCAGTATGTTTTGGACAAAAATAATCACGGAGGGGAAACAAACATGGTGCTTTGGTAGTTCCCATATCTTGCAGGTCTGCATCTTTGGTTTTGAGTGTTACAGTGAGAGTGCTTTTTAAGTAGACAGAAAGATGAGTCCCACATCCAAACCCAAGGAAAACTGAGGAATAACAAAAGAAGTCCATTAGAACTGTATATTATGGATGGATCTTTTGGACATCCATGCTCAGAAGGTCTAGCCCACACCCACAATGATAAGAGATTAAGGGAGCTATAGTCCAAAAGACATGGAGGGCCAAATATTCCTCACTTCTACTGAACATTATTTGAAGAACAGAATTCCTCTGCAAGTATCTAAGATGAGCAACTATTTCTAGTGTGACCATGATGAGTAACTCCCACCTCTTTTGTTACAATGATCACAGACTTCTCCCTTCCACATCCACAATGTAGTTCACAACAATATCATTTCTGAAACAATTTGTTTCATTGCTAAGGCATGGTATTATTTTATTTGTAACAGAAAATTAAGACCAGAAGAGCTTTGTCTGATGTTACTTCCCTGGGTTGAGACACACAAATTGTAGAGAAGAAGACAGAAGGAAGGAGAAAGTAGAAAGGAAAAGAAGCAGAGGAAGCTAGGCAAAGAGATTTAAAGGGGAGGGTGAGTTTGAAAAAAGAAGCGCAGAAGGAAAGGTTCAGAGGAAGTATTATTATTGCCGTTGTGTGCCTTCAAGTAGTTTCCGATGGATAGCAACCCTATCAAAGGGTTTCTTAGGAAATCTTTCTCGGCAAGATTTGTTCAGAGGAGGTTTGCCACTGAGGCTGAGAACATGTGACTTGCCCAAGGTCACCCAGTGGGTTTCATGGCTGAACTGAGAATCAAACTCTGGTCTCTAGAATTGTGGTCCAACACTGAAACCACTATGCCATGCTGGTTCTCCCTACGGCATGTTGGCCCTCTGTTATTACTATATCATTATTACAAATGGGGACCTGCAAGACCATGTTGCAGAATAACATATGCCTGATCCAGAAAGCAACCATCCAGACATCTTTCCTTTCAGGATATTCCATTCTGTCCTTTCTGACTACATTTCAGGGGTCATTTAGACTGGTTTTTTTAGCAGAATGATGTGAATGATTTCACACATTCTGAATTTGTTATTCACACTATGGAACTGCATCTCTGTGCATCTCTAGAAGTTCAGATGCTCACATGTGCCAGCGCTTGAATAAACATGGAGTTGATGATGTGAATGTATTTCAAATGCATTCAAGGCATGCAGAGTTTAATCCCAAATTATCCCGAATCTATTTGCATTGGTTATTTACATTGCTGATGATGCGAAAAACTCGGTATCAATTATCCAGGGTTAAGTGTGTGTTTTTTTGGCAGCCCCCCAAAAAACTTAATCGGGTGCATTTGGGATGCATGTGAACAACAGAGATTCAACCTGGATTTATTCTGGATTATTTTCACCATCTGAATAAGGCCTCAGTTTCCTTGCTCCCTCCCTCCATAACAGCCAATGGGCATTGTGTGGCTCCTGAGCATTGCTAGTCCTCAGTGGGCTATTTCATTCTCCCTTAATGGTCCCCTCTCCAATATTTTTTTTCTTTTGTAGTCAGAAAAAAGCCTAGGGTTTATTCAAGCCTTTTATGGCTGGATTGTGCTGTTGTGCTCAGAGAAAGTATTCACCATCAGTGTATAGGATTTGTAAAATAAACAGATGAGTGAATGGAAAACAGGAGGCTCTGACTTCTGAGCAGGAAACTGTGGAAGGGATGTGTGGAAAAGAGGTGCTAATACTTCTTTTCCTGACTGTTCTTCTCAAAAGCCTTCTCCAGCTGTTTGTCTCCTCACAGGGTTTCAGAGACACATCTAGAAGGATAAAGATGTAAAGTTTCTAAAAATTTTGAAGCCATGGTGGGGGTTAAGGTAGAAATAAAATTTTCTCATTTTTTTTCTGGAAAAAATGGTAATTTTCAGAAAAACTGAAAATAAATGTGATATTAGTACTGAGAAAGAGAAAAACAAGACCAGGAATTTTAATGATCTAATACTATACATATAGCAGGCCCTTGGTATCCACTGGGTTTTGGTTTTAAAAACTCCTGTGGATACCAAAATCTGTGGATGTTCAAGTCCCATTATACACAATGATATAGTAAAATATACTACATATATTTTATATAAAATGGCAAAATCATTTAAATTGCAAAAGCAATCAAGATTTGCTTTTGGAATTTTTTTTTAAAAATACAAGTTGTGGATAGTTGAATCCACAGATATAGACTATGGAGGGCCAACTATAATCTTCTGCTTACATAACTTTTAGAAATTATTTGGGAATAGTAAATATCTGCACACCCTTGTCTTAAATGTATTATTCATTATTCCAGAAAAAATATTCCATATTCAATTAATTTTTTTAATTTGTTCTGGGGGGAAAAGGGTTCAGGGGAAAAAATCTCAGGGGAAAAAACCTGGATTTGCATGATTTTTTCAGTTGCTTTTCCTGGGCCTTCACTTCTTTACATAATGGTCAGTGCACATTGGACCCTTCAGTGAAGGAAGCCAGTCAGGACTGGAAAAGCAGCACCCTGGAAGAAGCATGGCATACACATTACAGGGACGTAGCCAGGATTTTAGGAAGGGGGGGGGGTTCAGACTAAGTGCCACCATTATAATGGGGCTTGGGAGCGGCGGCGCAGCAGCACACACCACTCATTTTTCTAATGGAAGGGGCGGGGGTCCGGACCCCAAGGACCCCCTCCTTGGCTTCTTCCCTGCACATTAACTGTCATGGATCCATCCTTTGGAATTTTGGGATTTGTAGTTTGGTGAGGTATTCAGCTTAGTCTGTCAGAAAGGTCTAGTGCCTCACCAAACTACAGATCCCAGGATTCTGTAGGACAGGGTCATGGCAGTTAAAGTGGTGTCAAACTGTTTTATTCCTGCTGTGTAGACATACCCATTATTTCATGAGGGTGAAGAAATTAATCACATGGAACTACATATGAACAATGATATCTTCTCCATGAAATTATAATAAAAAAGAGCCTACCATGGGATTTTCTTGAGAATAGTTGTTCAGAGGGGGTTTACCATTCCCTTTTTCTGAGGCTGAGACAGAATGACTTGCCAAAGCTTAACCAGTTGATTTCCATTGGCTGAATTGGATTAGAACCCTGGTCTTAAAGAAATGAAATTTAACACTCAAACCATTACACCATGTTGGCTCTCTCAGGACGAATATTGTTGGGAACACTGGGCTGGAGCAGGGCAAGAGAATATAGACCTGCCATTTCTGCCGCTGGGTGGAATTCACTGATCTTCTGTTCATATGCACTCAGCCTTCTCTGAATCTGTACATCCTCTTCTTTATCCACCAGCCTACACAATGGTGATTTTTGTTTTTGTTTTATCAAGGCAGGCTGGCACAGCAAGGTGCATGGCTTATTTTAATTAACTCTCCCTGTGTTTTATCCCACCTTGAGGGGACAGCAATCCTTTTATGTATTTTTACAAAACATATATTTTGACTTGGCTTTTTTATCCTTTATATTTGCTTTTCTAATTCACATGCTATTCTTCCTAAATGATGCTTTAAGACTGACAACTGATCTACTTTTGTATTCAATGGGTAAGGGGGTGTATTAGGCCCAACCAGGAACTGTAGCTTAAAAAGTGAGTAGCAAACAGGTGGAACTGCTACTCTGATAATATTCATACTTAAGGGCAGGATATAATCTTTTAATGCATAAATAATAATCCAAGCATTGATATAATTTTAAAAGTGAAAAGCAGCTTTGGGAGAATGTAAAGTGGAGAAACACTGGCAGAAAGGAGGAGAGCTGACCCAAACAATTTCCCTCCTTCAAATGACAATGGTGCCACTCATAACCTATATTCAGTAGCTCATTGGACTGGCAGTGGACTCAAATGTGTACTGGTGATGGGATAGTGCAGGGGTGGGAATGGCTGACAAATTGGAAACACTCAATATACATTCTAATTCACCAAGAGAGGGGACATCAGGGATTGGAGTAACCACAAGACCATTGCATTTATTTGCCATGCAAGCAAAGGGATGCTCAAAATTCTACAACAAAGATATTTATGATATATGGAGCAAGAAATGTGAGATGTCCAAACTGGGTCCAGGAAAGAAAGAAGCAAGATGTTGAATATACCCAACCTCTCCTCATATGTTTTATTCTCCATACCTCTTTAACTATTGTTATTGTCAAGTTGACTTCAACGTATGGTATCCCTATGAATGAGAGACCTCCAAGTCACCCTATCATCAACAGCCTTGCTCAGGTCTTTCACATACAGGCCCCAAATTCTCCTCAAATTTGCTCCTTACCTTGGATGTGGATTTTTGCTCTTTCAGTGAACAGTGGGTGGCTGCCTTTCCACACGGTCCTTAATCCTTGCTGGGTGCCATTGCTGAGATCATAATGATGCACCCAGTCATGCTTTTGATGGTAGCACCTCATTCTGACAGAGTGACATGTGTCTGCAGCAGTGGTGCTGGGAGGCTTGCAGGGACCACAAATAATGGCAGATGTTTGTTGTTGTTGCAACAGAGCCAAAAACTTACAACAAAAGGTGAGTTATTTAAATGCAGGTTAGGGAGAGGACACCCTAAATCTGGTGCAAGCATCATGAAAACAGCCTGCACCCAATCTAGGGTTTTGGCCCTGTATCATGTAAACAGGACAAAACAAGGCTGGCAGGAATTTGGGGGTAATTTGTCCATGAAAACAAGCACTTGGTCTCACAGAGAATAAAAAGAAGCCTTTTTTTTTTAAGGCTGGGGCAATAATAGCTGTTGAAAGTCTTATAACTTGGACTTGCCTTTTACTGCAGCAGCACCTTGTGTTCTACACATAAGAAATGCAAAATATAAAAATAATTAGCTAATTCTATAACATTTCACATCTTCCTGCCTCAGACTACAGGCTGGACTTTATAGCTTTTTGTGGGTATAATTCTTTCCTGCCTGTCTGTTCTTTTCTCTCTCCTTACAAATGGTACCACTATGACATCAGTACTGGGTAAGTAGCCAAGGATTACTCACAACGTTGCCAACTTTTGGACTGGTAACTATAGCTGTGCCTTTACCAACAGTCTGATGTACAGATATTAACAAATGATGAGGTTTATCTGTTGTTTCTGCTCATCAAATTGCTGTAAAAGCCAAAAGAGCAGGCCAAGCCTCTTTTATTAAATAGTTAGTTGGCAATGTTAGTTACTCAGGAGGCAGACACAGGGGCTGTATATCTTAACAATCAGGCCATTTTCACAAGATATTGAAAGCCCTTTTTAAGCTTTTCCTGTTCCTATAATTGAAATACAAAACTTACATTGGTTAGAAAGTTTATTTAGGTAAATAGTTCTATTTTCTTTCATTAGCAGCATTCATAAGGACAGCTAAACTGGGCAAAAGCCCTTTTAGAACTTTTTCAGATGTGAACATCATCATCATTATTACTATTATTATTATTTTTAAAAACCTTCTTGTTTTGTTACTATCAGAGAGATTCAACCTGGATGTTACACTAGAAAGCTAGGGATACTCTCCCTGCCATACTTGCACCTTTTTCAGCCAAAAAGCGTTTCTCCACAACCACAAAACAATTTGAGGGCAGAAAAGGAGAAATGAGGAAAAGAACTACAAAACTCTTTCTCCTACTTCTGGCCTCTGCTAAAAATGGCACTTTCAAAGTTGTGGCGTATTGGTTTGAGTGCTGGACTATGACGCTGGAGATAAAGAGTTCAATTTCTAGCTTGGCTATGAAATCCACTGGGTAACCTTAGGTAAGTCACATGCTCTCAGCCTCAGGGGAAGGCAATGGCAAACCTCCTCTGAATCAATCTTGCCAAGAAAATACCATGACAGGTTTGCCTTAGGGTTTCCATAAGTCCAAAATGACTTGAAGGTACACAACAACAACAATGGGAAAAGGTACAGGGATCCTATCTCTTTTCCTCCATAGAAAAAGCAATGGATATTTGTGTTGGGAGGTTGTGTGTACAAATGGCAGGATGTAGTCTGTGTTGGCCAGGGCACCGTGATCCTGATGGTTCTGCCAGATTATGACTTTTGATATAATTGATCATGGCATCCTTGAACTGTCTGTCTCGGATGGGATTTGAGGGCACTGTTTTAAGGAGCTCTTGTTCCTCTTGGAGGGACAGATTCAGAAGGCAATCAGTCAATCAGCATTTCTCCTCCTCCTCCTCCTCCTCCTTGTATGCCTTCAAGTAGTTTCTGATTTATGGTGACCCTAAGTCAACACTATCATGGGGGTTTCTTGGCAAATTTCTTCTTGCCAAGGCTGAGGGAGCATACCTTGCCCAAGGTTACCCTGTGGATTTCCATGACCAAGCTGAGATTCAAAACCTGGTCTCTAGAGCTATGCTGGCTGTCATTCATTCTTATCCCTCCTGCTATTTAAAGTATTCATTACATCATTAGATGTCATTCAGAGATTTGAAGTCTGGTGTCATCAATATGATGATCACATCTAGCTCTTTCCTGTTCCTTTTGTCTAAATCCACAAAAGCTGTTTAGATCTAAAACACACAAACAAATTTAACTTTCATCCAGACAAGACAGAAGTGCTCCTGGTCAGTTAAAAGGTAACTGAGGGAACAAGGATTCAAACTCTGATAGACTGGGTTGCTCTTGAAGACCCATGATTCTCAGTTTGGGTATACTATTAGATTCAACCTTGAACCTGGAGCACACATTTCAGTGATGAGCAGTAGAGTATATGCACCACTGAAGTTTATGTGCCCATTTCTGAACCTGTCAGATTGACCCATGGCAAGACACATCTTAGTTACAATTAATTTGCACTACTAATGTCGTGTCATATGGGGGGCTGCCTCTGAAAAGTGCTTAGAAATTTCATCTGATGCAGTACATGGTGACCAGAGTGTTGACCAGGGCCAGCTACAGGGAGCATCTGGCTCCCTTCTTACAACAACTTTACTGATGGATTCATTGCCTACTGGTCTGTTATCCAAAATGCTTGGGTCTCAAGAGGGCACTCACAAATTGCTTTCAATGGGGGAATTAATTTAACTCAATAGGAAGCAGTGAGAGGGCTTCAGGAAAGCTTCAAAAGCCAGGGCCTAGCCTATGTGTAATGGTTCTAAATAAAAAAACAAAAATGCAGACTGCAGATTCAAATTAATTTAGTTTTATTTATAACAACAAAGGGAAATTAACTTTCACTCAAAGACACTCACTCACACACATACAAAAACTAGTGATGTAAGGTGGTAGCTGATAGCAATTTCAGGGGGGATACTTTACTGGACTCACAGAGTTCCTATCACGGAATGCAGTAGATCAGTCTGGCTCAGCATGCAGCCTAGACCTGGGTAGGTCTGCGTGTGCCAAGGGGTAAAGGGAGAAATGGACAGAGTAACTGTCTGAACTCAACCGAGACCAAATTGGGACTGCTTCAAATGGCCATATTGCTAGGAGGAAACATGTTCTGAGGCAGTTTCTCAGGAGTTTGAATGAATTTTTCCAGGAGGAAGAATGGCCAGAGTTGTATGGAAATGGCATGGCAATCAATGTCTCATACAAAGAAGTGTCATTTCAGCAAGAACCCAGTGCATCACCCACCATCACACTCCTGTGTGAAGGGATTATGTATATTTTAGTCTCAGGTCATGTCTATGTGTGCTAGTGCTTCTAAGCAAAGCCTACCAGATCTCCTTATTTGGGCAGGCTATTGTTCTTGCATTGGAGCACCTTTAGTGGCTAGGTGACCAAATGACCTTTCAATATTAAATAGATATCAGAGGTCAACTAGGGGTGAAGGAGGGCTATGACATGGGGTAACAGGTCTGTTTCCAAGTGCAGTTTAAACTGCAGTATATTATCTGATCTTGAAAGCTAAGCAAAATCAGCCCTGGTTAGTGCTTGGATGCGAGCCCACCAATGAGTACCAGTTACTGTAGCCTATATTTCAGAGGAAGGAACTGGCAAAACCATCTCTGAGTATCCCTTGCCTAATAAAACCCTATGAAATTCATGGGGTCACCATATGTCAACAGGCAACTTGAAGGTATGTGTTTGTGTGCATGTGTGTGCAAGTACACACACGTCATACAAGTTGAGATAAGGCTGTTTCAAAAAGGGTATTCTTTCTGAGATGCCAGCCTGTGTCTTAATATCTTTGCAAGTGGCACTTTGCATGGACCCATTCTGAGGCATGTTTGGTGGTATATGCAAAAGAGTCTTCTTGGTGGCTACTCTGGAAGTCCCTGTCAAGGGAGGCAAGGTGGTCTCCTTCTATGTCATCTTTCTCTTTACTGTGTATACAGGTGCCGCCATTATGATGCCACAGCCACATCGCGTCCAAACGGTGCGGCACAGGCGTGACATCTTTGCACCACCCCAGGCTGCTTAGGGCGGCCTGGCACTGTGTGCAAAGGAGCTCCAAAACGGAACTCCTTCTGTGGGTGCGCCTTGTTCCTGCAGACACCAAACGGCTGCGGGAACGACACCAGAGAGAAAGGGGCCGAGTGGCCCCTTTATCCCCTGGCTCTGGCTCCCGGGGTGTCCAGGGGCATGAAGCCCCAAGGACACCCCTTTTCCAGGCCATGGGGAAGCAGCATCTTTCCTCTTCTCCGTGGCCTGGAGAAGCGCCAGATTGGGGCTTCTGGGCTGCCAGTGTGGCTGCCCTGGCCCCAATCCTTGGGGGAAAGGGGCAGGTGCAGGCTGCCCCAAAGGGGCGGTCTGTACCACGCCATAGATAAGCAGTAGAGCACATGCTTTGGCAGAGGTCTGAGGATCAGTCCTTGGACTCCCCAGGTGGGACAGATAAGATTTATTTGAAAAACTAGGAGAGCCAAATTTCACTAATCATAGAACAGCCTTCTCCAGTCTGCTGCTCTCCAGATGTGTTGGAATACTGCTTCCAGCGTTCCTAACCTATGTGGCTGAGGAATCTGGACACTGTAGTTAGTTCAGATGGTTTAGACAGATGTAGGAGAGCCATTGGTCTGATTCTGTAAAAGCCCAGTGCCCCCTCTGTCATGTCAGCTGCAGGGGCAGTTTAAACTCACACATGTACACTGCATGTCTGATGGAAGGAAGAGCTGCTTTAAGTTCCCTTAGGATGTAACCTGATGCACAATTATGTGACATAATGGTAGCAATAAAACGTCATTAAGCTCATTCATTTTGGTGGGCTAAATTGTCTCTAATTTGAAATACTACGAGTTGTAATCTCAAACACATATTTAACCTTATTGGACTCAGTGGGGTGTACCCTTGAGTAAACATGCATGTCTTATAGATTTCATGGGAAGAGAATTGAACACATACTTAACTCCTACACTGAGATCAAAGGACCTTGTGTTTAATTTTGGCCCAATTCATTAGGTAAGGAACAAAGCAACCCACTGTTTATGTTTCTCTTATTATCTTTGGATCATTTGTGTACCCGTGCTATTGGGGTTAAAAATAAATAAAAACCCGAGGATAGTAGCCTATCTTGATCAACAAAAGAAACTACATAAATCATTGGACTTTGGAAGGAATATCTAGAATTGTGAGTCTCCTAATAATATTGCAAGGGTTGGAAGCTCTGTGACTGTGCATTTGAAAAGTGGATTAGGCAGGTTTCTTATCTCTGGAGTCCACCACCTGTGCAGATCTTGCTAAACCATCTCAGTTGGAGATGGCCTATCTCTGGCGCTCCCTTTAAAGATCTTCTTGACAAGCAGGTATTTTGCCTCTCGGAGAAAGCGCACTGCACCAAATTCTTGGTGCTTAAAAATAAATATTCCCAGGGACAATATTAACAGGGCTCTTTAAAAAAACCTTCCATTTTCTATTTCAAACATTTGCTTTGAGCAGTGGTCTAAGCACTGCTTTGATGAAAGCCTCAGCATGGAATATCTTCAATGCATGGAGTGGCATAACAAGAAAAATTACCTGGCATTGTAGCTTGAACCCATGAAATATTTTATTTGATAAATATTTATGCCATCTTTCCACAAAAATGGTGTTCCAGGGGGATAAATATAAACCTCATCATATCTTCACATTACATGTCTTATTTCTAAATAACATCTTATTCCTTGTCGTGTTTTTTTTGAAATAGGGTATTTAAAAGCAAAAAACTGTATTTTATTCTTTGAACATGCATACTTTTATAATTGCTTGCTAAGAATGAGCAGTTTTGACACACTCATAAAATTGCACCAGTTTGCAAAGTACCAGCAGCATCAATTTGCCAATGTTATGAAATGCTCTTTGTAGCCTTTTCTTCCCTTTTCTTAGTCCAATGTATCTCAGTTAAAACCCTAGGCCTTACTGAATAAACCAGCAGAGACACAACATTAGAATCAGCCAGAAAGAAAAGCCTTCCCCTTTATCTCACTGTTCATTTAATGGTGTTTTTGCATTCCTTACAGGGTGGGCATTTTCATTTTCAAAATGGATCTAGAGAAAGATTTTGTTCTCTTTTCCCTGATTATTTACTTTCTGGTTTTGTTTTCCCTGCAAGCTTATCCACCCAATGCACTTTTGGGCCCTTCTGCCTCCTGGTGTATGTCTTCAAGGTTAGCCATTGCTAAGCAACCACCACACAAAGTTCAAGGCTGGTCAGCACACTGCAATGCATTTCCCAGGTTATCTCTGATATGAAGTTAAGGGCAGTTGGAGCTCGGAGTGGGGGAAGCACTCCCAGGGAGAAGCACGTGCCAAGCTGCCACTGTGCCTTTGAACAAAGCTCTGGCCAGAAAATGGATTTCAATTCCACCTGAGCAGCTCTTTTCCCTGGGAATGGAATGGCACACCTGAGCTCAGTCTCCATCATATTAATTCTACCTCTGCTAAACTTTCCCAGACAATTAGCTGCTTCTTTTCACTGCTCCAGCAACCACATGTGACTCCTCTGGAAGAGAAGCAGCAGCTGCTGCAAAGTGTTAGAAACTGCATTTCCCTTGGCAAGCTTCACTATAGCAGCCTCCTTACCCACCCCCAGCTTGTAGATCAATCACAGCTTGTCAGGTTTCTTGTTTAGACCTATCTATCTTTGAGCTTTGCCTCTTCCCACTTTTGCTATGTTGTGTATGTGTGCGTGATGCTGAAATCTTATTGGAGTCAGTCTGGTGGATGTTTTTTAGAACAACTACAGGTAGTTCAGTGTCTCCTGCCCTTTGGGTATGAATACACCCTATAATGATGTGGTGTTTGTTTATGTATTGTTCATGCAACACTTTGAACATAAGAGAGTGGTAAGTGGAGTTATCCAGGTGTTTTTGCAAAGATTGAACACAGGGGTTATTCACATTGTGAACATAATCCAGGATGAATCCGAGTTGAATCTCTGTTGTTCACATGCATTCTGAATGCATCCAGTTAAGTTTTTGGGAGGCTGCTAAATACCTACTTAATCAGGGATAATTGATATTGGGTTTCCTTCCAGTTTTTAAAAAAGATCAGCAGCATCGGTACTGTGAATAACTGATGTGAATAGCCCAAAAAACTATGGATGCCAGCAGTTAAAGCCTTTGACTTCACATGATTTGTATTGTTGCGCTAAAAAAGACGACATCTGAATGATGCCACAAAGTCTTGGGTTCTCCCACCATTGTCTAATAAATCTCTAAGAAGGAAGCTTGTCAGATCTTACTTTCATAGCTTAGGTGAGCAAATGTGTTAGAAAACAGACCAGGGGTGTAGCTATGGGAAGAGAAGAATGAGGGCCCTGCTCCTCCAAATAAGAATTCTCTCTCCCTTTCAAATTTCTAATATTGCAGAAAGTGAGATATTAAAAATTCTTCACATCTAGAACTCTTACATTTGCTGTGTTTGCATTCCATTGGAATTTTGCCTGCCCCTTTTCTTTGGATGCATAACCTATATTTCTAAATGCACAACTGAAGTTTTAAATTACTGCAATGCTAGAAATTTGAGAACAAAAGGAACCTTTCATTTGGAGGGTATGGAATTCTTACTTGGAAGGCAATGCCTTTATTCTATCCCCTTAGGAGAATAGCGCACTCTCTTTTAACGTGCCTTACCCAACAGGATAAAGGTGCATTTATTTTTAAAATGGGTTTTATCGTATTCACCTGTGGCCGGGCGAATGTATCTGCTATACATCCTGGCTGGTATCTGGGCTTATCCTGCACCTTTTCAAGAATGGGATTTTCCCATTCTTGAAAAGCTGCAGGATATGCCTGGCTGGCATCTGGGCTATAAATGGGCAAATGTGATAAAACCTGTTTTAAAAATAAATGCACCTTTATCCTGTTGAGGTATACCCCATAACCACCCTTAGAATAAACCTTTTAACAATAGTTGCACAAAGGAGCAAATTTTTGTCAAGTGTAGATTACCGTAACGGCTTTTTGTTGTTGTTGTATGCATGCAACTATTCAGTACAGTGCACATAATTCATGCACTCAGAGTGAATGCACTTGTGGTAGGAAGTTGGACTGCAAAGAAAGGCCCTGGAAACTGTATGTATAATAAGGAACCCAGCTTTTGTAATGTCGAGCAGGTAGGGTTTCTGACCTGCTCATATTGTTTATGCACAGAGTGGCTGTACACACAATCTAGCAAATGCATGCACTGATGAGCAGCGTTTGCTGGCAGACCCCCCCCCCCCACTCCATTCAACTTACAGGAGTGTTTCTGTGAGGTTCATAGGTCTGTTGCACATGGTCTCCCCAAAGCAATAATTCATTTAAAACTGGAGTTGGGCAGAAGTGGGAAGGAATATCCATTATGTATTGTAGAACCGTAAGGCTCTGAAACTAGTTCTTCATTCTGTTGCTGTTGTTATTTCTATAGAGATGCTAGGCATACCAAACTTTCCCTGGGATAGCCATAAACATGGTTTTGGTTTTTTTAAAAAAGCTCCTAGATTCAGCTTCTCGGACCTGTAAGGGCAACAATAGCCTGCAAAAACAAGCTTTGTCTTCCAAGTCTTGCAAAGAAGTATAAATGGTTTTAATGATCTTCAAATCTCTTTTATCTCTGCATTATCATATTTAATTTATAAGCGGGATGACTACCAAATGCTGTGAAGTGATATGATAACATAGCTGTAAACACTGACTGTAGTTGCTATTTGCTCTCACTTTTAGCCTCACGTAACAGAGCTTAACAAGAATTTATGGTAACCACTTATATAGGAAGCGACAAAAGGGTAGGCTGTGAGTTAAGAAATAATTCTTTTTCAAATGATAGTAACAAATTATTCCCCTAATTTACTCCCTTGTAACTGTGTCAGGAGAGATAGCCAGTGGTAGATCATTCAGTCTCATGCTCCACCTCTGTAAGTGAAGCCACTTCAAGTGTTTTGAATGTTCTTTGGATGCTAGTTTCCAATTGTACAGGTGGCCTGGTGCCACTGAATATTCATCCAGGCCAAGTCTACCTTAATCATATGGACATCCAGATTCTGTAACCTATGATAACACCACCACAGGATGGCTCCTACATACCTGCCCAGGTCTTTCTTTTTATATTGTCCCTATGATAGGTTTAGTCTTCTTCTCTGATCCAGGACTTTATGATATGAGGATTGTTGCAGGGAGAAGCTGGCTTTGGCAGGACTGGCACAGCCATTTCCCTGAGGCTGTGCACTGCACTTTCCCTGCTGCAATCCATCATTCCTCTATTGGCCTCTGGAATGGGTGCAAAATGGCTTTCTCTTTCTCTTTTCTCTTTCTTGCTGAGCCAGCTTGAGGATTGGAAAGGCATTGCTTAATGATTTTAATTACTAAAATGTAATTCCAGAAATTTTGAAATGGATGCAGAGTGATAGCAAAGTTTTCTACCTTTCATTGGCACATCAAGTGTGAGACCCATTACAGGTCTGATCTTGTTTATTCGGAAGCATTTCTGTGAGGAGAGAACATTTCAGAGCCATTTTTAATTTTGTAAGGACAAGTTTGCTGGAGTTATCCTTCTATGCTGAACTGGTGCATCCTGGCAGCACAACTACTTGCACAAGCCTTAAATTGATTGCATTTGAGCCACAGGTTATGATGCTCAATTTATTCTGAATAGACTGTTATCAGGAAATACACACACACACACACACACTACTGCATAGAGTACAGTTACAAAATAAAGAGCACAATGCTTTGCTGGCTTACTCAAAAGTGCATATAGTTTTACTATGCCACTATATTTTATGGGACTTGAGCATCCACAGATTTGGGTATTTATGGGGTGTTCTTGGAACCAAACCCTAGCCGATACCAATGGCCCACAGTATTCAAATGCAAACAATAGAAAGAAATAAATTAAAATATAATTTAAAACAATTCAGTATAAAGACCTCCCCCAACCAGTTAAGCCTC
Organism: Sceloporus undulatus; assembly: GCF_019175285.1. NCBI lineage: Eukaryota > Metazoa > Chordata > Lepidosauria > Squamata > Phrynosomatidae > Sceloporus > Sceloporus undulatus. Next base: position 316,743,844 of record NC_056522.1, on the reverse strand, counting down.
ATCTCAACAGCAACCTAGATTACAGTAAATGTGAAGGAATTGCCTGAATAATGATGTCTTAGGGGCTGTGCAGACTGGCATCAAAGACCGGCATCTGCACGATGCATGCCCCGACTCCATCCCCATGCTGGCGTGATGCTGTGTGCCCCACCACATGGTGGATGGTGTCATGGTGCTCCTCTGGCGCTACATCCAGATGATGCATTGCCAAAGGAGTGCCGAAAAGCTGCGCTGCTGACAGCTATTGCACTCTTTCTGCAGCGCAAAAAGGAGCTGCTTTTTGTGGCTCCTTTTTGCGCCACAGAAAGTCCAGATCAGGGGTACGGCATCTGGTTGCTGTGGCCCCAATCTGGTGAAGAAAGAGGCAGCTGCAGGCTGCCCCTTAGCATGCTGGAAAAGGAAAACATAATTAATTAATGTCGCCTGTTTTAACTCATCTGTGAATTGTCTTGGGTTCCATTTAGGAAAAAGATGGAATATAAATTAAATAAATAAATGAATAGCTTCTCCTGGTAGTGAGTTCCAGAGAGTGGGAACAGCTACCAGGAAGACCCTATCAAAGATCCTTTGACTAGTGGTCTGACTGAAAGAAGGGTTTCCCCTGAAGTTTTACAACTGTATAGGCAAGCTCATATGGCAGAATATAGTCCTTCAGATAAACATGCCCCAAATTGTATAGGACATAACCACATTGAATTTTGTCTGGAAACTGACCAATAATCAGTGAAGGTGTCATCAAAGGAGGGTTGCATGTCTCCAGTTAACAGCCTGTCTTGCAGCATTCTGCACCGGCTGAAGTGTCTGTACACTTCCCCAAGGTAACTACAAACTACATACAGCCAGGGAAGCTCAGTTATGGTGCCCCAGAGTGATGTGGCCTGTATGGTTTCTACACATTGTAGGGCTTTGTCAGCAGGGGTTGCAAATCTCTTCAGGGGCAACAGATTGGGGCCCATAGGCTGGATGTCGCCTGTGAGTTGCACTTTGCCCTGTTGCTTTGAACAGTGCTGAGCACTCCTTACAGCTAGAATCCAGTCATGTATCACACAGAAGTAAGCCCACTGACTTCACTGAATGTCATGCACAGGATTGCTTTTTCAGCTGTGTATGTGTGAACCTAAGTACTCTGAAGGCACCAGATACCCTCTGATCTTGGAAGCTAAGCAGGATCAGCTTTGGTTAGTACCTGGATGAAATGAACACCATGTGCTGTAGAAGGAACTGGCAAAACCACCACTGAGTATTCCTTACCTAAGAAAATCCTATAAAATTCATAGGGTCACCATACTTGAAAGCACATATGCACATGCACTTATGACTACCTAAGGGTCCAGAGGTGTAGATCAGACTGTAAAAAGAGCGAACTAGAGACAATCCATCATCTTAACAAGAGTTTTTACTCCCCTGCAACCATGGTAGATGTATGCCTCAGGGTTCACACTACTTTGTGTGTGTCTGCTCACAGTATGGGATGGCTCCAATGTGTGTAACTGTCTTGGAATGTGTTGAATAAATCCCTTTGCATTTGGTCCAAATAAAATGTTACATATGCCTTGACACTTCCATGATGTTGTCTTAGGCTATGACAGTCTTTGATATCTTAAAGAAGGGGCAAGAAAAGCAGTGCGTTCTTTCTTTCTCTGTGTCTGTGAAGGTTCTCCACTAGACACAGACCTTGAAAAAAAAAAAAGAGAGAGAGAGAGAGAGAGAGAGATCTGAGTGTAGCTGGCTAATGTACTAGCACTTCAAACATTCCTATGCACCCTGTGCTGATTTATTGCACTGTATGTTCTAACTCTTTTCCATTGGCTGACTTGAACAACTTGTGTAATGGAAAGGATCTTTCTTTTTCTTCTTCTTTTTTTCCTAGAGAACTCTGGGAACTTTGTGAATGTTTTTGCATTCATGGGATCAATGAATATTCCAGAAACTCTTTGCTTAAGTGACCTACAATGGGGCGGTCAAACCTCCTCTCCCCCTTCCCCCTCCCTCTCCCTAGAGAGAGAGAGGCTTGTAATTAGATGAAATGAGGGTAGACCATGCATAAATATCTGCTTTGCTGGGAGTCCTGCCCAGAAAGGAAACACTGAGCTGGATAGAATATTTTGCATCCTTTATGTTTATGGTTTGACAGTGGAAGCATCCAATTTTTAAAAAACGTTAAATGCAATGCTGCTGACTCATAGTTATTGCAACAATAACTGCAACATTATAGGCAGTGAGTATTTTCTCACATCATGTATGGCTAAGGAGATTTTGCCCCAAACCAAAGAAATTAATTCTTCTGTTTGTTTCTTTGTTGTCATTTCTCTACTTGCAAAGAGATCATGAATTCCATGTGTATGCCCTGAAAAAGGTTTCATAAGGTCACCAGTGAACACAAATGAAGCTGAATTAGGAATCCAGATTTATTTATTTGTTTTCATTCCTCTTTATTTGGCAAGTGTAGACTGTTCCTAGTGGTAACAAACATTTGATTGTTTTGCTGAGGATGAGGAAGATGTACTTAAATTGGATTAAATGTGGTAAATATTAGCTAGTTATGATAAATGGCCAGGATACTATTCACACCTACTCAGATGTTGCCCTACTGAATAAAATGGGACATCCTCTAAGGGTTTCCATGGGACATAAATTCAACTAAGTTAGAATACAGTCCTATACACATTTACTTGGGACTAAGTCCTCCTAAACATACTTGGATTTAGTTCTGAGTAGATGTGCATTGGCTTATACTGTAAGTCTGGATCCAAGCCATCTGGACCAGTGCATTACCTGGCATCTTCTTGGGTGACTTCCCCATGTCACCTAGCCCTCTGTTCCTGCATGTCAGAACTGCCCACTCCCTACTGTTCATGCCCTAGTGGTCTCACGACTTGATTACTGTAATGTCCTTCTGGCTGGGCTTCCTCTTTCTCACCTCCGTCCTTTAATTTCTGTCCAGCATTCAGCTGCACGCATTATCACATCCGCCCACCGCTGTGACCATATCTCTCCTGTGTTGGCATCCCTTCACTGGCTCCCCCTCCCTTTCCGCATTCAGTACAAGCTCCTGCTGTCGACGTTTAAAGCCCTCCAAGGGCTGGCCCCTCCTTACTTAGCAGACCTTCTTTCTCCTCACCTTCCCACTAGGGCCCTCTATTCTGGTAGTCAAGATCTGCTGTCCCAGCCCAGGATTTCCTCTGCCCCATCTCAGATTTGCCCCTTTTCACTCGCTGCTCCTCACTCCTGGAACCTTCTTCCCCTGCGAGCAAGAGCCATCACTTCTTTAACCAGCTTCAAAATGGAGTTGAAGACCATCCTGTTCAGGGCAGCGTTCCCAGGCATTGCATAATTGTCACTTGCTATTTGATGTTCTTTTGTCGTCTGTTTTATTGAATCATTTCTTGTATTGCTATGTATTTTATATGTATTATCTTACTAGAGAGGCCCCTTCCCCACCACCATTCCCTTTGTGTCGTGTCTTTTTAGATTGTAAGGTCTGAGGGCAGGGAACCGTCCAATTAAAAAGATTGTATGTACAGCGCTGTGTAAATTTACAGCGCTTTATAAATAAAGGTTAATAATAATAACAACAGTAAATCAGTCTGATGTATTCAAACAGTGAAACTTTGTTTCAGCAACCAGAGAAGTTAACCAGAGAAGACATTTCCAGACAGAACTAACATAATTTCCAAACGTAATCATAGACTAAGCAATGCCTTGTCCTTTAAATTTGCAGGCTTTACCTTGATTTGCTCATGAGCCAAAACACTCTTCTGATTTGCCCACCCGTCTCATGTACTTCCACTTCAGGCCCTTTCAGCTTTCCCATGACATTAACCTTGATGGAATGCTATACCAGTTTCCTCCTACACACATCTGTGCATTCTTTAGCAAAGCAATTATTTTCCCCAAAACAAATGCAACACTCCCATCAGCTAACTACCAATCTTCTATTATATACCTGCCTCATTTGGTATCACCTCAAACATGTCTAAATATACTTATATAGATTATATATATTATCAATATGAAAGAACAACAGCAACCAAGACACTAGGGAACCATTACTTATTATGAGATCCGGCAGAATCCTGATACCATACTGCTGTAGCTGTCTGCATTGGCCTCTGGTTGAGCCACCTGGTATGTCTGGTGCCACCATGGATTGCTCAGTTCTGAGGTCAAAATAAGCCACCCAAAGTGTGATCCCTGTGCTGACAGCCACTGTGCTGCTGAGACTGAGGGCTCTGGAATAGCAAATATATATATTTAATCCGTTGTAAAACTGTTATACCCTGGTTCTAGTGTGGAATGTCCTGGACACCATCTGGACTGCTCACACCAGAACAAGGATTTGGGACAAGCATCATCCAAACAGGACAATGCCAGAATGGAGGGTGGGAGGGATGGGCCTTTTTGACCATGCAGACAGGGCCTCTGCCTCTTGGAATGACATCAGTCAAATGAACAAATTGCTCCCAATGTACCCCCCCCCCCCCCAGAGCTGGAGGAATTTTTGGGAGAAGATTAGTAGGGTTGTGAAGTTGCAAGTGTGAGAAGAAGAAGAGAAAATTGAGATGTGTGTATTTTAGTTGTGCAATACTGTATTATCAGCCAAAGACTTCATATGACAAAAGTCTGTACACAACTCATATACAGCACTGCTGAGTCCAACTGATGATGTAGTTTCTGGATAATACTTCTGATGTAGGGATACTAGCCATTTAAAGGTAAAAGTAGTCCCTTGACATGAATGTCTAGTTGTAATCGACTGTAGGGGGTGGTGCTCATCTCTGTAGGAGATGAGCACCAAAGAGCCAGCGTTGTCTGAGGACTACTCTGGTGGTCAAGTGGCTAGCATAACTGCACCGAATGCTGTTACTATCTCACCGAAGTGGTACCTACGTGCATTTGTGTGCTTTCGAACTGCTAGGTTGGCAAAAGCTGGGACTAGAAACAGGAGCTTACCCCATCATGCAGCACTTGGGTCTTGAACTGCCAAGCTTCCAGTCTTCCAATTGTCAGAACTGGTATCTTAATTACTAAGCCTCCACATCTCATTAGCAGTTTAATAATAATAATGGCATGGTATTTTGCAAACATGACTTACCTTCCGGTGATACCATTCTTTGGGACTAACGGAGATAAAGATGTTGGTATCATAAGCTTTCATAGTCTTCCATCTATGGATACATCTGCTGGTAAAGTAATGTTACCTCAAAAGATGGGGAGGGGACTGGGGTTTCTGCACCAACTACTCTGTTTTGAATATTGGAGGAACTGCTTATCTAGGGTTGCCATAAGTCAGGACCTCCAAACCGGGACAAATGTAGGGCCACATTTTCAAATGTAGGACACATTTTAAAAAAAATAGAGGACACATGAAAAAATTGATAATTTTTTTTAAAATGTTAATATAAATGCATGTTTCTTAGGCATGCTCAAAATGGAGGACATTTTGGCATTATTCCTAGACAGAAGGCTGAAATGTACTTCTCTTTCTGGCCAACCCCCCCCCCCAATTCTATAAGAACATTTCCCACTCCCAAGCAGGCATAGCATTTGCAAGATCCTTGTGCCATTGCAAACTACATTTCCCACTCCCAAGCGGGCATAGCATTTGCAAGACCACAGGCAGACCCTTGTGCCACTGCAAACTACATTTCCCACTCCCAAGCAGGCATAGCATTTGCAAGACCACAGGCAGTCCCTTGTGCCACTGCAAACTACATGTTCCACTCCCAAGCCTTCTTAGCAATTCCCCCCTTCCTCCTTTTCCTTGCCCCCTCCAACCCCGCCCAAACCCCTCACCCCCACTTTTTCCCAGGTATGTCTCAACTTTGGGGGGATTTATGGGTCAGATCCCTTGCAAAGTCTTTTTTCTTTTGTAATGTGGGCAAAGCCTTGAGAAGCCCTGGACCTCTGAGAAGAAGAGGAGTGGGACTTAAAGAGAGGGGGCTAGAGGCAGGGTTGCCATAAGTCAGAAAAGAGTTGGGCACACAACAACAACAATGCCAACAACAGCAGAGGAGGAAGGGGGAGGAGGAGAAAGAAGAAAAGGAGGAGAAAGAAGAAGAATAGGAACAAAGAGAAAAAGAAGATGAGGAGGGGGAAGAAAGGAAGAAAAAGGAGAGGAGGAAGAGGAGGGGAAGAGGAGGAGAAGAAAAAAACGGAATAACAAGGAGAAGGAGTAGAAAGAGAAAGAGGGGAAGCAGCTTGCCTGAGTGCAAAGCCCTCCCTGCTTGGACGTTGGAGCATGCCAAATAAGGAAGCAGAGGGCTGGCCAATAGGGGCAGGGCAGAGCAGCAGACCCCGCCCCCTGCTAGCTTCAGTCGTGCTGCTGCTCCAGCCCTCCTGCTCAGCACTGTAGCAAAGGGAGGCAGCAACCCTGGGAGCTCAGTCGGGCAGCCACCTGGGAAGGGGGGGGGGCGGGGCGGGACCGGGCACGCCCCCCAGGGGGCGGGAAAGTCCCGCCCACCACCGTGAAATGGCAACCCTATGCTTAGCTCAAGGAGGCTTGCGAGAGGCTGGGTAACTAGAGGATAATTTTCACTTACTTATATCAGTACAAGTTTGGTGACTAAGGAAGATTTTTATTTAGAACTATGCAAAACTGTAGTCAAAGACATGGCAGTAATTCAAGTAGATACACCATACTGAGTTAACCAAAATAGAAGTATGGAAATTGGAGAGCAGAAACTTAGGGCTGTAGAGGGGTAATATTTACCTGTCTTGAAGAAAAGACTATGGAAAGCAGAGTGTGGCTCAGATGGGGTCTGAGGGTGACATAGTGCTCAGAGGTTGGTTTGGGACTGATAATTTATACCTGAGATCCTATCAGTGAGGAGTGCTAGGTGCTATCTTGCAATGTTACAAAGTCCTTATGGTCTTCCCAGGGAATTGACAGTGGGATTCCAAAACGACTGATGACTTTAACTTTGGAGTAACAAAAACACCTATTGAATTTTGAATAACCCAAAAATAGATGGATAGGGAAGTTGGCTGGGAAAATGACAGGGGGTAAGTAGGAAGTATTGGCTTACTTGCTTTTGCCTTTGTTTCTAGTGCAAGAGGATATGTGGAGAGCCTGGGGGGAGGACAGAGAGATCAGCAAACCCATTTAGCTTTTATCTCGATATTAGCTGGGTCCTTCACATGTCTTCAGGTATACATATCCTTCCTATGAGAAAGTCTCCTGATGCTCCAAAGGTCATTGTGACCTCTTCAGAACAAGCCTGGCTCCAGATATGAAAACATGAAAATATGGAAGCCCTATATACAGTGCAAGGTATGTTGGGGATGCTAACAGTACACAGTCTACTAAAAGCTTATGCTGTAGCAACCTCTTTCTCTCAGTTAGTTTCAAAGGTGACACAAGATCCCATTGGATACTATTCCAAACTAACATGGCTATGTCTTTGAACTATTCTTTCTCTAATTTGACTATCTTGTTGTTATTTGCCATCAAGTCAATTTTAATTTATGGTGACTCATGCTGATTCATTAAATAGAACCTTGGTGCATGTACAGGTTCATTCATGGAACATCAAATCAGGTGCTCCTTACAAAATTACCTTATAAAAGAAGCTTTAAAAATGTCTTAGTTGACAAAGCCAAGCGCATGATTATCTCTGACAACATACAATAATTTCCATGGCTGAATTCTAGGGTCATTGCAAGGTTTCTCCATGCACACATGTTATTAAGCTGTAAACCCAAGGAATATAATTTAACTATTCTACAGTCTGGGAAAGCTTTTAGTACAATGGCTCAGGGGATACACAGATTGTCCACCATGCACAGATGTCACCAGAGAGAAACATATTATGTCCACATTAGACTGAGGGTAATGCAGTATATGGTGGGATTCCATGGTGGACAATTTATTATTAAATTGCTTCAAACCCCTATAAAAATGGCAGGAGAGGAAGCACAAGCTGTTTTCATATCTGGAACATGTATTACTGCCCCCTGCATGCCACTTTCTTTTTGAATGTTGTATTGGAAACACAGGAGGAGGAAGAATAACTCACTTGCATGCATTTGCTTATTGCATCTTTAAAAGAAGAAGCCATTCTTATATTGATTTTAATAATCTCTTCTTGCCATAAGTCAGAAAAGAGTTGGGCACACAACAACAACAATGCCAACAACAGCATTGTGATACAGAATTGCCACCTCTCCCTTACCCTTTATTCTTCCCTGTTATTTGTTAAATATTTGTCTGGAGCTTGGAAAAGTTACTGTTTTGGACTACAGCTTCCAGAATCCCACAGCCAGTATGGCCTGTTACAGACAGTCAAATAAAGCTGCTTCGAGTCATTTTGGAGGTATGGTATTTCAATGATACATGCGTCCTAAGAGTCCAAAGGCCACACCAAAGCCACGCTCCAGTCCTAAGGACTGGAGTGCAGCTTTGGTGAAGCTTCCAGACTCTTAGGATTCATGCATAATTGAAATACCATACCTCAGTCAAAAGTGACTCGAAGCAGCTTTATTTTGGCTGTCTGTAACAGGCCTATGACTAGTTACCATACTAGTTGTAATCCATACTGGTTTAGATTAAAGCTCCCAGAACCCCAAATTCACTTCACATAAAAACAAGTTTTGTCCTCCTCCAGTACCTCATTTGCCTGAGATTTGTTTCCCAGGGACTTAGATTTGTTTCTCAGCAATCCCTGAAAGTTCAGCTGATAACAACTGGCAATCTACATCCCTATATATATATCCTGCTTAATCCATACACTTGGTGCTGTAACAAGTAATATTACATTACTACAACGTGCTATTTTATATTCTCCTTTCATGAATTTTTAATGGTTTCAACACTACAGTTTGTTTTTAAAATTTGAAATTTTTAATTTTTTAAATGATGCTTTTGTATGGTTTTTAATCTGTTCTACTTTTAATAACTTGTAAACTACCTTAAAAAGTGGAACATAAATGAAAAATTATTTCTTTTTTTAGGAGAGAGAGAGAGAGAGAGAGTCAGCATGGTGCATTGGTTTGATTCTGGAAATCAGAGTTCGATTCTTTTGCTCGATCATAAAAACCATTGGGCAAACCACACACTCTCAGGCCCTGAACCCCACAATAGTTTCACCTTTGGGCACCATAAGTTGGAAATTAGTTGAAGGCACACAGCAACAACAAATAAATAAAAATAATAGTAATCATAATACAGTAATACTAACAATAATGATGTGAAATTTACTGATTCTCATCTGTGGCTAAACTTCTCTCCAAGTAAGAGTTAAACAGAAAAACACATTGAGGGAATTATTTTCTCCCTCAGTCATCCTCAAAGCTTTTCCATATGGCATTGTGACTTTTTAAGACCATAGGGAGCAACTGGAATCTATGAGCCAAGGTTGTTAAATATTTTTAGTCATGGAGCTTTGCTTTACACTTCACCTGTTTCTTACAGATGTGTCTGTTCATGGTTCTGGTAGTGGTGCATTGGTTTGTTGGATTTTCTCCTCCACAGTATTAAACCACCACTTCTAGAAAATGGCCACTCTGGGGGCGGGGGGGGATGAGATGGGGAGGGGGCAGGGAAGTTTCTGGCCTCATAGAATAGACTATCAGCACCGTTGGCACAGCCACTATTCCCTTTGCACAGCTCTATTGATCCTGGGTTGGCATGACATTGGTGGTAGTATTTATGATGCCAGATTCAGTTTTGGGGCTCCAGTTGATGATTCTAGTATATTTCCATAGCATTTAAGAATGCATATGCAAAACAGCTCTCAGACCTGGATATTGTTGTTATGTTGATTCTTCTGGTGGGATGGAACAAAGCTACTGCTCTTCACTCTTCTCCAGCCAGTGTGAGATGTCAGATGAGGAGGGAAAGGAGGGTATGGAGGGTCAGTAGCATCATTCCTGGCTCCATGTGAGGAAATCTGGAACACTGATTATGGGCAGATCTGACAGGTGTCCTTCATCAAATACACTCTTGCAGAAGACATAAACAGTATAACAGCACACTCCAGTGGAATTCCAGATCTATTAAAAATATTATTAACATGAAGATAAGCTCTAAGATGGCTGCTTCAAACACTGTGGCCAAATATAATTTTCAAGCCTGCTTTTCTTCAGATAGTTCTTTTGAAGTTTTAAGAGGCCTTTCCTCTCATACAGATGTGGATAGCAACTATGAACTTTGTTTCCATTCTCTCTACCCAAATGTTTCTTCCCCAGTCATTTGAAAGCAAGGTACATTAATTATCTCCTGGTTGATGACACCTGCAGAAATATTCCATCAAGAAATAAACTATGTGCATACCAGATGTTTCCATCATTTGCGCCCATAAGAAATAATATGGCTCACTGGGGACCTCAGATTGCTCTTGGAGAAATGTTTTTACAGGTAATTCTCCAATACCTTTCAATCCAATGAGAGGTTGCAGCAGCCTCGCCTCTGCTTATCTTAGCTATAAAGAAAGGGAAGGAAGAGAGAATGGTGCATGTGTATGTGTGTGTGTATGTGGGGGGGGGGAGTCAAGTCCACTACCCATTAAAAGAAGTTAAGGATTGATTTTTCTTCTCATGGGATTCTTTTAATTCATATTATATTACTTACTTCTTGTGCCTCTAGTGCTATGGGGTGGATGGATAGTTCTCAGGGCCTGAACAGACAGGCCAAAATAAAGCTGCTTTGAGTCACTTTGGAGGTATGCTTTTTAAATGATACATGTGTCCTAAGAGGTCAGAAGCCACGCCAAAGCCATGCTCCAGTCCTAAGTGTGTCATTTAAACAGCATACCTCCAAAGTGACCTGAAGCAGTTTTATTTTGGCCTGTCTATTTGTGCCCTCAGTCTCCCTGAAAAGTCCTTCTTTTATATGTCGCAGGTTTGCCTCTGCCATTCTCCACTGGCCTGCAAATTGGAAAGGATTTTAACTGGGATGAATCAATAGCATTCCATAATCCTTGTAAGACTACCATCCTCCATAAGACTACTTTCCTGCTTATCTGCTTAGTTTATTGTAGGCCATTCTTTGGTTCCAGGCAGGGAAGCATGTGGGACTGAGCAGATGTTACATAACAGATACTACAGTACAGTGGGCCCTCCACATTCGATGGGGTTAGGTACACAGGTCTCTGTGAAAGTGAAAAACCACATATACCCCCCCCCCACTATTTTTTAAAATTGAAAAACACCTCTCTAAGAATCTCTGGATCCTTTAGAGCAATTCTGTAGTCAATGTCTGCTGGAAGTTGACCACAGACTAGTTCTTGAGAATCTACAAATGCCTAGAGAAGTATTCTCTCTAGGAGTCTCTAGGTCCTCCAGTGCAACCTCTGGTGGGTGCTGGCCACAGAGTCATGCTGGAGGAGCTAGAGATTCCTAGAGAGAACTCATTAATGAAATCTGCAAATAATCACATCCACAAAAATCAAAGCCATAAATGTGGAGGAATGACTGTATATATTGGCACTTTGGATGGTAAAGAATTTTGGGCCAGGAAGCAAAAGTGTTCTAGGGATGATTCCTCAAATGGTTCCCTTTATAAAGAGATAATTTCCCGAGTGCTGCTTCTCTCTCATCACAACACTGGTAAAAGCCTTCACCTTACACATAACTTACATCTACAGGGAATGTCACTGACAGAAAATTTAGGAGGACAGCAAATTTGAAGATATAAAGGGAGGGTGAGCTGAATGGTGGTTTCTCTGGGCAAACCCAGAAGGCTTCAATGCTAGCAGACTTTGTGAGAGAAAAAGAAGGGATTATATTCATTTCTCGGCAGAAACCAGTAAGAGCAATTGAGACCTCCGTCACCTTGGGCTCTTTGACTACACAATTATAACATTCTATACCACTTTAACTTCTGTGGTTACATCCTATGGAATTTGGGGTTTGTAGTTTGGTGAAATACTAGAGATCTCTGGCTGAGAAGTCTCAATACACCTCCATAACTGCAAATCCCAGGATTCCATAGGATGTTGCCATGACAGTTAAAAGTGGAGTATAGGGTTATAATTGTGTAGTGTGAACAGGCCCCTCGCCATGAGCCTGGTAAATCATGGGCTTGTTTAAGTTAATCAGTTGTGTTTTTAAAAGTCTGTTAGTGCTCTAATTTCCAGGATGTTTTAATAAACAAAGTTATTTGAAGACAACAGTATATAGTGTAATTTCTGACGTAAAAAAATGTGCAAATTGAATTTGCCAACCAGATTTGTTATGGAGAGAGATAAGGTAAAGTCTAGGCTGGGCCTTTCCATATAGGTTCCCACAGTGAGTAAGAGATGTGGGTGGTGGCTAGAGCCTATGCTTTGTGTTCTCTCAACCATGGTATCGGTAGCTCTGCCTTTTGATATGTATGTACCTGCTGGAATTATTATTGAGTGGTTAAATGCCTGTACTGCAGCCATTTACTCAAAAACCACAAGGTTGCGAGTTCAAGACCAGCAAAGGGCCCAAGCTCGACTCAGGCTTGCATCCTTCCGAGGTCGCTAAAATGAGTACCCAGACTGTTGGGGGCAAATTAGCTTACTTGCTAATTAGCTTACTTGCTGTTCACCGCTATGATCTTTGGAATAGCGGTATATAAATAAAACAAATTATTATTATTATTACAAACTACCAGGCTGGCATGAGGGGCAAGCTTGGCCATGGCCTGCATGGCCCTCTTGGTGAAGTTCAACTGGCTTGTTAGTTGAATTCCTCCATGTCTTTAAGCACTGCATACTTATAATAAGGACCCAGACCAGCAGACAACCAGCACAGTAATGACATAATGCCGAGAGTTTATTTTATTTTGGAGTAGGCTAGCCAGCCTTGATCTTTTTATGGAGTAGTGTTGCCACAATTGTTGAGGAAGCAACTTGCCCTGATTTCGGACAACTGGAACTTGTTCTTTCCACAGTGTTAGCTTAAGACCCCTTTATTTGCAATACCTCCAATATGTCACAGATTAAAACTAGGGCACATATGGGCAAGCAGCAGCAGAATGTGGTTAAGATGGCAAAGTTATTAATGTTATTAATAATATCATTAAAGTTATTAATGAGGAAGAACACACAAGCTAGGAAAGGCTTCAGCTTGCCTTTGTGTGAGCCTCCTGGGAAAGGCAAGATTCTGCCCCCTCCCTCCTGCTGAGTGATGGGAGGAGAGAGAAACTGGGACCTTTTAAAAGCAGCTGAAAAAGTGGGACAGCAGATAATGATTGGGACAGTCCCTGCCAGATCAGGATAGTTAAACGGTATGTATTTGTCAAATTTGTATATCATATTTGATGACAGATAACACATGATTTCAAGCATACTTTCACAATGTATCTCATCTGCAACTATAAAAAAGAAGAAAAATAATCTGCTTTAATAATAATAATAAACTTTTGTTTATATCCCGCCTCCTCTGACGAGGACCGAGGCGGTTTACAGTAAAACAGTCCAATACATAATAAAATAACAGTACATAATAGTGCCAAGTTCTATCCTCCCTCCCTTAAAATAACAATTAAATCACAATTACATTAAAAAGATTCATACTAAAAAGACTGATTAAAATCAACTATTGTATTTTTATTGTATTTCCACTGTTGTTAGCCGCCCAGATTCCTTGTTGATTAGGCAGGATACAAATAAATTTATTATTATTATTATTATTATTATTATTACTACTAAAACCGGGGTATGGGGTATGAGATAATTGATGGGATAGACAGCACGATAATCAATTCAGTGGGTGGCTTCTTTTCATAATGTAGTGCCTACAGTGTAATGAACTGGTTTTCTATATAATTTATTTGTGTTTTGTATGTGCCCTCAAATTGCCTGTTAACTTATGCCCCTGGACAGACAGGCGCTTCTCTTTGCTGTGCATCATTGCCGCAGCAATCAAACCAAACAGCAATGATGTGCAGGCAGGAAGAAGCCACCTAGAGACATCATAAGGACTGTGACGCAGCCCTGTGATGCCCCTTCCTGCCAACGATGTCCATACGCTGCGCGTTGCATACGTAATCATGGTGGCCCTCATATGGAAGGGAGGCCACCATGATGGCGGCACCCGTACATACTAGGGTTCGGGAGCGTGTGATCGCTGCATGCTCCCGAACCCTATAATCGGCTCCGGCATGCCACTTCCTGCCCCTATGTACCAGGCCTTATGTCAACATGAAGCCACTGGGAGAGATCATCCGGAGACATGGGGTGCGGTGTTATCAGTATGCTGATGACACCCACATTTATTTCAGTCTCTGACTGCTGCAGGGACTAGGGATGGCATCTCTCCTCTGGAAACCTGTCTGGGGTCAGTAATGGGCTGGATGAGAGAAAAGAAACTCAGGTTGAATCCAGCTCCTGGGAAGGAAATTAGTCAACCTGTCCTGGACGGGGTCACACTTCCCCTAAAGGACGAAGTTTGCAGTTTGGGAATACTCCTGGACTCATCGCTACAATTGTCATCTCAAGTAGATGTGACTGCCAGGAGTGCTTGGTACCAACTTCGGTTGATACGCTAACTGCGTCCCTACCTGGACCGAAAGGACCTTGAAGCAATGGTACATGCACTGGTTATCTCTCGCCTTGATTTCTGTAATGTGCTCTACATGGGGCTACCCTTGTACCAAGTTCGGAAGCTTCAATTAGTACAAAACACGGCAGCCAGATTGGTCACTGGTTCTTCGAAATTTGACCATATAACACCTATTTTGAAAGATCTTAATTGGCTACCTATTAGCTTCCGGGCATAATACAAGATGTTGGTTATCACCTATAAAGCCTTACATGGCTTGGGCCCGAGTTACTTAAAGGAACGCCTCTCCCTGTATAATTCGCCCCGCACTCTCAGAACCTCCGGGAAAAATCTGTTGGAAGTATATCCAACCAGATTGGTCTTAACTACCCAAAGAACCTTTACCTCAGTGGCTCCTAAACTATGGAACAACCTCCCAGAAGAGATCTGTCTTATTACCTTCTGGGAGGGTTTCAAGAGGGCAATTAAAACGGACCTCTTCCAGCAAGCCTATCCACCCAATCTTCTGTAACAACATCATTCACTCTTCTATCCAGGATCAGAACATTTTATTTTATAAATGTTTTCTGCACAGTTTTTAACCGTTTTAATGTTTGAAATATGTTTTATTCTTGTATTTTATTGTTACTGTTGGGTTGAAATCCCACCTCGATCCACCTGGGAGAGGCCAGAAAATACAAATAAATTTATTATTATTATTATTATTATTATTATTATTATTAACCTCATGAATTTCATAGGGTTTTCTTAGGCAAGGAATACTGAGAGGTGGTTTCTCCAGTTTCTTCCTTGTATTCCTGGTATTTGTTGGCATTCTCCCATCCAAGTATTAACCAGAGATGGCCCTGCTTAGCTTCCAAGCTTCTAAGATCAGATGTGATCAGGTGTTTTTAGGGTATTTAGGCCAACCACCTTAGCCTTTGCTGATAATTTAAAGGCTTTGAGAACACTGGTAATACTACTTGTTCTACTAACAACCTCTGTAGTTCTGAGTTTGTAAGGATGGCTTGGGGACTGCCTAACCAGACTTTGTACATCAGTCTAACAAAAAGCACTAAAGTTTGGTGGCTAATCCCAGATTTTGTGGGGTGATAGGTATGTATGGTGTTTATCACACTATACTCTTATAGTGCTACTATTCCACTTTAACTGCTCTAGCTGCCTCCTGTTGCATTCTGGGATTTGCAGTTTTAAGGAGGGGTATTTAGAATTCTCAGGCAGAGAATAGTGGAATAGTAGCACTATAAGAGTATAGTGTGATAAACATCTATAATTCCATAATGAACTAAAGTGGGCCAGAAACCAAGATTCTAGCTAGGTTTATAGTGGGAAGTGTCTGAATAAAGAACTAATCAAGTGTTTGTTCACATAGGCTTTTTGCGGGTTCTTTTTCCGCCGTTGGGAAGCCTCGCCGTTTGGCAGCTGAGGCTTCCTGCCGGTGGAAATGGAGGCGGCAGCAGACTGCCCTTTTTGGGCAGTCTGTATCCCGCCTTTTGCTCATGCATTTCAATGTGCTTAAGTGTGAAAGTTCTTCTAAATGGCTGGGATAAAGAAATCAGTTAATAACAATCTGGTTAGGATTTTATTTTCCCTACCTGGTCAGGATTAAGATATTATTAAAGACATCAAGCAGTGGGAGAATGCCCAGCTGACCCTGCATATTTTCCTTCCTTTCTGTAAATGTTTAATCCCACATCTGGGTCTCAGTTACCTGGAGAGATCAAGAAAGTAGAGGTGATGCTAACTGTAAAACCTGAGCATGTAACTAGGAGTATGAATTCCTTTCACTTGCTTCTAGTTCCCTGCTCTGAATAGCTGCTCTCACAGCATGTAGGATTATATTAATTTTAATTTTTTTTTTTGGCTAGGATAGTATTTCAAATGTCTGGATCTCTCTGCTTTGGTATTACAAAGAATTACTACCAGCTTGATGTCATCTGTCTTCACTTGCTTTACCTTCCTGTATTCAGTATTAGGCTATTTTCTTTAGTTTTGAAGTCACAATGGAAGGTACTCCATAATGATGGTATCCCTTAATAGGGGAATTTCCTTGTTTCTATTATGTGACAGAATGTGGGTACACAGCACTATCTATCTATCTATCTATCTATCTATCTATCTATCTATCTATCTATCATCTTCCATGACTCCTTATTTTCCATTTGCATGACTCCTTATTTTCTACCACTCTGCTCAGATCCTGCAGACTGTGAGCTCACTGATTGAGTCTAGACATTGGTGTGTGATCTTTGGGGCCATTCACACTATGAAATAACCTGGTGTGTAAACTGGGTTATTTCAGGGTTGTTCACACTGGTACTCTGTAAATTTGGTGCAATTTGCGGTGGGGTGGGGTGGGTGTGGGTGTGGGGATGGCTGGCAAAAAACTCCATTTAACCCAGTTCTTTTGACTCAGGACAGAGCACAAGAATGAAGGGGTTAATGTGCAGGGGGCAGTTCATGCCCACTCCTTTGCTCTCTTCCTGCCAGCCAAATACCTTTGCTTTCCCTCTTGGCACTCAGTTGTGAGACTGAAAAAAACCAACTCCAGAAATGAAGTGGATTCAAACTTCCTGTGCTTCTCAATTATTTTCTGTCATGCCCCCCCAGGAAGAAGAAAACATTTCGCGCCCCCCGCGCGACTGTAAATAGTATTTGCCGAGGTCAAACGAGCCCCCCTTTACAGAACCTTGCGCCCCCCCCGGGGGGCGCGCCCCACTATTTGAGAAGTATTGATCTACTGCAACTGCTTGTCATCTCCCCTCAAAGCATGTTCACTTTGCAGCCCCACACTTTGTAAGGAAGCGACGGTAGAAGCAGTCCTGGCTGCTGACACCTTCCCAAAGCTGGCTGCTGTGTGAATGTGCATTTGGGCGTGTTGGGGGACAAGCAATCATGGCAGCCAACCATCTCAGGAAGCTGGCCTCCTCCCCTCCTGAAGAACATTGACATGCAGCAGCTGGCTTAGGGAAGGTACTGGCAGCCACAATTTATTCGAGGAGGAGATGGGAGGAGTAGAATCATGGCTGACTCACACCACATGACTACCTGACAAATGAACTGCCACTGAAGGGACCTATCTTACCAAGGCAGTAATGGAACCGCAATAAGATTAGGAGACTATCAGTGGATTTTGCCTGAAAAGGTGCACAACAGTAACAAACAGAAAGCAAAAGGCAGCAAGACAGACATAAATATGTCACCTTGAGTCCCTTGGGAGAATGATGATGATGATGTTGATGATGATGATGACAGTGATGATAAGTAGTAGGAATATTAGGAGTACTGACCAAAACTACCTTTATTCAGTTAAAATTCTGCTTTTTAGTCTTGTGTGATAGTCCTAAGTATTCTTGCATATTGGTCAAAAGAAATATTAATTCTTGTGATATAGCTCCTTGGGTTTTACCAGAGCTGGATGTAGCGATCTTTTGGATCTACCCCTCAGCTATTTCATTTTTTTCTTTTAAAATCTAGACTATAGTTTACTGAGGTGGTCCTATGATTTTTCTCCTGATTTTTTTAAAGCAAAAGAGCTGAGATCCTACATCATTGATGTAACTACAACAGTGGAGCATCATCATTATAGTTACATCTGATGATGCCACCCAACCAAACTACTTTTGCAGCCTGCTACCACCTTGACTGAAACATTTCCAAGGTGACAGATATCAGGATCTTGAGAAATGACATCTGCAGTGATATCCCAGTCATGAGCTGCATTGAGAACATGCAACGGAGAGACCCCTCTGGTCATTCCACAGTCTAGGGGTGGCTGAAGAAAAAATCCTGACAGTTGCAACATAGTCTTGGCTGACTGGAGTATAGTAAATGTCCCCCAAAGTACCTGAGGAAAAAGATGGTGGAGTGGATTATATGGGAAGAGAAAGAACAATAGACTTATATTACAGCCATGTGCTTAAAGAATTAGCTTCTAAATCAAGCCTGCACAACTTGGCAGTAGGTGGGGTCAAAATTAAAATAGGCTAAACTTCTTCAGGCTGTAGACAGGTTTAATTAAATATTAATTAATTAATAACATTATTTTATTAATAATACTAATTAATATTAATTATTAGTTAATTAATATTAATTAATTAATTAATTACAATGAATTAATATTAATTGCCTTCTCTGCCTAGCCTTCTTCTCAGGAGAAAGCTATGGCAGGGGAGCCTTTTCTGTCATTCTCCTCCGCCTGGACTTCTCTGGCTCCTCCACTGCTTGATTTTCTCCAAAGGAGAATGCTGGGTGAAGGAGGAGGAGGAGAACGGGCAAATGCTTGCCCTTCAAGGATCCTCCACTGCCTGGCTTTCTACTGAGGAGAAGGCCAGGTGGTGGAGGAGGACTGGCAAATGCTTCTCCTGCAAGGCTCCTCCACCACCCTGGAGAAAGCTGGGCAAAAGAGGAGCTTTGCAGGGTGAGTGCCTGTCTTCCTCCACCCGTCCTTCTCCTTAGAAGAAAGCCAAGCAGTGGAGGAGTCTTGCAGTGTTGTATTCAACAGTCCTCCTCCACTGCTACTACCTGGCCTCTTCCTCAGGACAAAGGGCAGTGAAGGAGCCTTGAGGGACAGGCCTGTTCTCCTCCTCTGCCACCTGGCCTTCTCCTTAGGAGAAAGCCAGACAGAGGAGGAGCCTTGAAAGGCAGTCATTTGTCCCCTGGTACAAAGTGAAATAAAATGAATGTGGCAATGTTGCTGTGGGCATTGTAAAATACAATGGAAGGACTCCTGCAGAAAGGCTTGCATCTGTAAGCATCTGCTGTATAGGAATGGTTATCATGTCATAATTTAAGCAAATTCAGGAATGCAACTGTGGAATTTATGATTAGGTTTTTGCCTGGTCTTACCTGGGTAGGTGGGTGACTGACATAATTATCCCCATGCTTGCTCTGCAAGCAGTGGGAAACATGGAGTTTAGCCAAGCCCAATGAGACCAGATTCTAATAGTAAGGAAATCACTTGATCTTTTTATATCATAGTAATTTTGTGTGTTTACTTACAAGATGTTACTTGTTCAGTTGCAAATGACATGTAATAGTGTACATACAGAGAGACTTTGGGAGGCAGAGGTGCTGGAGCCTGGAAAGGTGAGAATGAAGATTTTCTGTTTCGTGTGATTGTGCTGCATGGTAAGTTCTTGTTATTCTGATCAGGTTTTATGTTGCCTTAGGTGTAAACGAGACTATGAGGTGTCTGGCCATGACTGGACAGGCACTTTGACCTTACTGGAGTCCAAAAGCTGGTATTTTCCTTTTTCCCAGATGATTTCTTTCATTTGTTTTTAGTTTTATTTTTATACGCCTGCGTAGAGTAATTATAAAGCATAACCAGTGTTAAAACATTCATATAGTGCTGCAAAAAGCCACAGAAATTAGACCCAAGAGTAAAACAGCAAAAACCGCATTCAACTCATCTTAAGAAATGTTGAGGCTTAACACTTGGCGATAATGTAAAATAAGGTTTTGCAGAAGGTCAGTGTCACTTGGAACTGTTACAGCATTTTAATCTACATCATTTCCTAGCTATTGCTAGCCATACCTCTCAAAGGTTCTACAGTCTCAGATGTGGAGATAGTTTGATTTTTATTAGATTGTCACTACATTTCTCATTCTTCTGTATTTGGTTGTAGTTGTACAAAATGTTTTCAGCAAACATGTATACTCACGGCAAACATATAATAAATTTGTCAGGGAGATAGGTAGCTAGAATTGACTCTATCCCTCCATTGCATGTGCATGTAACGTGTGTGTGTGTGTGTGTATCTTTAGGGTTCCCAGATCTTAGGACCTGGCCTTACTTCTCTGATTCTCAGAGAAAGGGGAGGAATCTCAGGGTAAGAAAGCTATCTTGAACGGTAGATGTAGTGTGTGTATAAGAAAATATTTCTCCATTTGTTAGATGTAATTTTTTTTATGTGAATGGTGCATTCTGTGCAACTGTGGTTTATGCTTAAGGCAGTGACATAGCCAAGGGGGGGGGTGTCCATGGGTCCAGATCCCCCTTTCTGAAGCTGCACTGGAATACACTGATTGGTGCGTGTGCCCGTGGCGTGTGTGCGCCGCCACACCCAAGCCCCCCCCTTCCCAAAATCCTAGCTATGTCCCTGCTTGAGGCATCCTGTTCAATGACATCACCAGGGCCCACCCTCTGTGACACCAAAAGGAATCATACCTAGGTCTCAGGTTTCAACCCTGAAATCTCAGGCCCTGGAATAGTGTTGACCTGGCAATCCTAGTTTTCACAGAAATCCAAGCTGACTTGACAATGGGATTTATACTGAAGTGGACAATGGACAATGTTAGAGCACATCTGTGGAACATGAGGCTCTCCAGATGTTGTGCGATTGTAACTCCCAACCAATAGTGAGAGATCATGGGAGTTGTACGTAAAACATCTGGATGATCACACATTCTGTTGCTCTGTCTCATAGATGCAACATTTCTCAGTTTGGGTTCTGCTAAATAGAGTTTATGGTTGTCTGTCACTGAGCTAAGTTTCTGCATGTCTGGGGGTATATCTTTGCGGGGGGGGGGGGGCAAAAATAGGACTATTTCTGTCAACATTCTTTCTCCCCCCATTATAGTTTTCTTCAGTCCCCAAATTTCTAGCACTGCAGACACTGAGACATTGAACTTGGTAACTTTGCCTAACCCCTGTCTATGATGCCTAGACTGTATCAATAAATGCTCAAATTAAGTTTTAAGTAATGACATACACTCCAACGGTCCTGATTTGGCAGGGACAGTTCCAAATAATCCTGTCATTCCATTTCTTCAGCTCCTTTTAAAATATCCGAGTTTCTCTCGCCTCCTCCCACTTTCCCTCTTTGCCTTCAGCTTACTTCAGTTGGTGCAAACTAAGTTCAATCTGCAGGTGTAGTTTGCATTCAACTCAGCAGTGGGAGAGAAACGCATGGAGTCTTCTCCTTCCTTGTCAGGCAAAAACCAACTGCTACAGTCTCTCTTAGCTTGTGTGTTCTTCCTCATTAATAACTTTAGTTATCATGACCATATCCTGACACTGCTTGGCCACATATGGCCCAGTTTTCATCTATAAACTGGTGGAGAGTATGTTACTGCGATGCTAGAAATTTGAAGACTGAAGAAAAACTTCATCAGTGCAGGGAGAAGGAAGAACACTTATTGGGGAGCATTTTGGTTCCTGCCTCTGAATCTTAAATAAGGCAGACAGTGTTTATAGCTTAGCACTTGCCAAGAGGCCTGCTCTTGCCAGGCGTCCTTTTGTATCAGTATCAAGCACATCCTGCGTTCTACGATTGGACAATGCGATTGAGGGGTTATTCAGATGATGAAAATAATCCAGGATGAATCCAGGTTGAATCTCCATTGTCCACATGCATCCTGAATACTCTTGATTAAGTTGGGGGGCTGCCCCCCCAAACACTTAATCAGGGATAATCGATACCATTTCCTCCCATGGTTTAAAAAAGATTTGCATCATTAGTGTGAATAACCGATGCAAATAGACCCGGGATTAAACTCTGGATGCCTTGAATGCATTTTGAATACATTTGCATCATTGACTCCATGTTTATTCGAATGCTTGCACACAGCATCATTTCTCTGATGATGCCAGCCACAGATGCTGGCAAAATGTCAGGAATAAACTCTAATAATAATAATAATAATAATAATAATAATAATAATAATAATAATAATAATAATAATAATTGTATACTGTTTTTCCATAGATCAAAACAGTTTACAGACTATAAAACTATTGCAAACATCTCATAAAATAGATAAAAACAAGTAATACAATTATATAAAACACAGTCATTCACAGGGTAAGGCAGAGAATCGATGGCATCAAGAGCGCTCACTTCATTCCTCGGGGGGGGGGGGGAGGCTTTGCAAAAAAGAAGGGTTTTAAGCCTGTTTTTAAATGTTTCTAGGGGGGTCATGAGACGGAGCTTATAGAACATGGCCACATAGCCCGAAAAACCCACAAAAACAATGTACAGTCTGTTTATATGAATAATGTAACACACATCTTAAATAGGAAGTTACTTGTTAAAGTGTATCTAGATGGCATCTTCTTATACTTCAGATCTGATGCTTGCGTGTGTGTTAAGTCAGACGTTCAAAATGTTTGCTAAGCTGGACACTTATTTGCATGATTTGTTACTAAGCATACCTTAGTTTATTTACTTGGATGAGTAGCTCCTGAAAGTTCAAGGTGTAACTGCCAAAAGCAAACCAAACTGAGTTCTGTTTCAGAATTAAAACTATGCTAGAACTAAGCTCTCCCTGCCCCATTCTCACTATTTCTTGTGCCTTGAATGGCCAGACTATATAGTATAGCTTAAAAATGTCTGAAAAGTATGTGGGCTGGGAGTCAGGAGAGTGGTGGAGTAGAGAGCGTTCAGGTGTGGCACTACTTGCTACTATAGTGGGCCCTTAGTATTCACTGAGGTTTGGTTTCAGGACTCACAGGGATACCAAAATCTGTGGATGCTCAAGTCCCATTAAATACATGCTTAGTGAAATTGTGTCCTCTATATAAAACAGCAAAACCAAGCTTTGCTTTTTGGAATTTATATATTTTTTGAATATTTTCAAGCTGTGGATGGTTAAATCTGTGGTTAAGAAAACTATGGATATAGACAGAGGGTTGACTGTATAGTGTTACCTTGTGGTGTATATTGTGTGGCCTGAACTACCCAGGTGTCATTGCTCGCCTTTTATCCAGTATAACCTGGTCGGGAATATCCCAGACCCAGAGATTTCTGGACTCTTACCTGATAACTTGGACAACCCTTTGTAGTGTTACAAGGAATGAGCCTTGTTGATATCACACAGGGAATATTACAAGGGGACGATACCTTAAAGCCAGTGTTTCCAAACCTGGATCCTCCAGATGTTTAGGACTTAAGGTCCCAGAATTCCCAAGTGTTGGTCCAACTGGCTAGGGCTTCTGAAAATTGAAGTCGATAACACCTGGAGGACCAAAGTTTGGGAAGCACTGCCTTAAGCCCTAAGTCTCAGAACCTAGACCCTCAACACAGATGAGTTTATCACATTAAAGTTGGAACGGCCCTTAAGTGTTCTTAAAGGGACCGTTCCTGGAACGGGAGACGGTGGGGAATGCTGTATATCGCACAGCGAGAACGCCGTCGCTGCCGAGTGTTCCCATTCCATTCTGGAAGTGTTCCAGAGGGCTGATTTTCGAGAATGCTTGAGAAAGCGTTCCCGAAAATCGGCCCTGGGGAACACTCCCAGAACAAAAGGGGAATGCTTGGCGGTGTTGTTGTTGTCGTTCTCGCTGTGCGATATACAGTGTTCCCCATTCCAGGGACGGTCCCTTTAAGAACGCTTAAGGGCTGTTCCAACTTTAATGTGGTAAACTTCAGAGTGTGCTATTCAAATACAAAGCAGCAAGTTTGACAAATGAGGAATCTCTCTCTCACTCTCTCTCCCTGTGTGTGTGCACTTTTCAAGGAAATGCTTTTGCCCTGATTTCTCCCCTTTACCCTGAGAATTTGAGAAGCTGGTTTAGGAGGCTCTGAATCTCAAAACCAGGTACTGACATCTGGAAACCCTAACTGTAGGGGGGCAACACAGTGAGGTGGGATGGAAATCTGCTTGAGACTGGGGCTTTGAGGAAGCCATATTGGGAAATCAGATGTTCTAGACTAGGGGTGAACCACTCCTAGGTTTTCCCTCCCTTTTTTGGGGTAGAAAATGGCCTCGGATCTGCCAGATTTGCTCACCTCAACACAAGAAGGGTATAAGAATTCAGTTGTGTCTAGAGGCAACTACATGCCTTTTTTTAAGAACAGTGTCTTGACTACGGCTTTAGAAATAGTATACTGTATACAGTATCATAATTTTATAGGTGAAATAAACCAGAACGCCAGTCCTTAAGAGAGTAAAACCTGAAAACAAGCTTCTATAAAGTTTGGATTCACGACTGAGGACATTGTAACCCCACTGAGTCCAGTCAAAATCTTGTTTTGAAAGGAGCCAGGTAATCCCTTAACATCCCTCCTTGTTTCTATTCCCTCAGCAGTCATGAGTGATATTGTGCAGCATTAGTCTTTGCTCATGAAGGGAAGGCTTTTAAACTGAAATAAGGTTTTGACCCTTTAGCATGACACCTAAGAGAAGGTAGATAACATGATCCTGTTTGCTTATCAGAGGACACTTGGAAACTCTGTAAGAAGATACCTTCCACAATCTAATTCCTTCTCTGAAAAAGAGAGAGAAAGAAATAGTGTAATCATTGGGTTGCCATGCTATGAAATAATACAGCCAAGGGAAAGGGAAAAAGAAATTAGAGTGTACAAAAAACATTGGCAAGAGTATATCCTTTTACCTATCTCACTCTAGATATTAATGCAAGACATAGGTCCAAACACACTGTAGAAATAATCTAGTTTGAGACTGCTTTAATGTCCTGGCTCAGTGCTAAGAATTCTGAGAACTGTAGTTTGTGAGACATTTAGCCTCTCTTGCTGTGACACAATATACTAATTCTCAGGATTCCTAGCACTGGCCAGGGCAGTTAAAGCTAGGGTTTCCATAATGAGGACCTCCAAACCGGGACAATGTAGGGCAACATTTTCAAATGTAGGACCCATTTTTTAAAAATGGAGGCGTGCAAAAACGAGGTTTTTTTAAAAAAATGTTAATTAATACCTGTTTTTAGGCATGATCAAAATGGAGGACATTTTGGCATTATTCTTAGACGATGGCAGAAATGGACTTGCCCTCGGTTCAACTGTACATCTCAGAAGTGTGTACTTGGGCAGGGACTGTGGTTTTCCTTCCACTTGCCTGAGTTTGTAAACATCACAGCAAGTTACATTGGCCGTGCCTCAGAGGCTTGTTGATCATCACATCATCATCATCATCATCATCATCATCATCATCATCATCATCACATCACACTATAATTGGCCAAGAAGGCAGACTTGTAGCATTCAAAGCCACCATAAAACACAAAAAATGCACTTGCATATATTTAATAATAAAAAATAATGAAAAAATAAATAAAAAACAAGGCAGGGTGTTATATATTTGATAATAAAAATTATATATAAAATAAAAAACAAGCAATAATAAAATAAAATAAAACAAAACAAGCCATAATAAAAAATTATAAAATAAAATAAAACAAGCAATAATAAAAATTCATAATAAAATAAAACAACAACAAACATAATAAAATAAAATAAAAACAGCAATAATAAAAATTATGAAATAAAATAAAAACACGCAATAATAAAAATTAATAACTAAAATAAAAACAAGCATAATAAATAATAAAATAAAATAAAACAAGCAAACATAATAAAAATTAGAAAATAAAATAAAAACAAGCATAATAAAAGTAATGAAATAAAACAAGCAATAATTAAAATTAATAAATAAAATAAAAACAAGCCATAATAAAAATTAATAAAATAAATAAAACAAGCAATAATAAAATTAATGAAATAAAATAAAAACAAGCAATATAAAAATTAATGAAATAAAATAAACAAGCAATAATAAAAATATAAAATAAAATAAAACAAGCAATAAAAAAATTAAAAAAATTAAATAAAATAAGTAATTTATATTTTAAAAATAATTTAAAACCCCCCAAAAATACCAAGGCAGACCTAATGGCCACTGACTCAGCTTTCCTCTTCCTCCTCCTCCTCCTTCTGTGGCCCAATTCTGCCCTGGCCTTCAGGCACCCTTCCTCCGGCTCCTTCCTCCTCCTCCTCCTCCTCCTCCTTTCCCCTCTCCTCCTCCTTAGGATGGCTGGCGCGGGAGGAAGGGAAGTGGGGTAGGCACGCGTGCGTGCGCGTGGAGGGAATGGAGCAGGCGTGCGCGCAGAGGGAATGGAGCAGGCGTGCGCGCTGCCACTGGCCCCTACTGAGGCCTGGGCAGCGCGCAAGCCCTCCCAGTGGGGGCGCGGTGGCAGCGGCGCTTCTGCCGCCGGCCCGCCGAGGAAGAGGAGGAAGGTGGAGCCAGAGGAGGAGGAGGAGATGGGTCGGCGCTGCAGCAGACGCATTAGCAGCAGCGGCAATGGCCGGAGCGGACCCCCCAAACCGGGAACAAGGCACGGGTGGGGGCCCAAACCAGACCGTGACCAGGAGGGGCCCCCCGAAACCGTGAATGGCACGGGGCCCGCCGGGTTATGGCAAGCCTAGTTAAAGCAGTCTCAAACTGGGTTATTTCTGATGTGTTGCATTAATCTGGATAAATTGGCGAAGGGCTCTTGTAGCAGATTTGAGACTAACTGGGAGAAAAAAGATTGTAGCATAAGCTTTCGTGGCCTAAGTTTGCTTCATCAGATACAATTTGAAATCAGATGAAGTAGACTTTGAAGTTTATCTCATGGGCCCTGAAATGGGCCTGTTGCATTCAGGGACGTAGCCAAGGGGGGGGTTCTTGGGGTCCAGACCCCCCCTTCCATTAGAAAAATGAATGGTGTGTGCTGCTGCGCCGCCGTGCCCAAGCCCCATTATAATGGTGGCACTTAGTCTGGACCCCCCCCTTCCTAAAATCCTGGCTACGTCCCTGTTGCATTTTAAAACAGGGGCACACACAGAACAGGGTGGGGCTAGGGACAGCATTTTACTACACAAGGGAATGCCACAACTGCCGCCGGGCATTCCAATTGCATCCTCTGTCCATTCCAGAGGGTGCGATTTCTAAGAATTGTTCTAAAGTGTTTTCAGAAATCGCGCCCTCTGGAACGGACAGAGGACGTGATTGGAACATCGGCAGCGGCGGCGGCGGCGTTTCCTTGTGCAGTAAAATGCGGTCCCTAGCCCCACCCCGTTCCATGCGCACCCTTGCACACACCTGTTTTAGAATGCAATGGGCCCATTTTAGGGCCCATGTGATAAACTTCATTGTCTGTGAAAGTTTATGCTAACAACTTCTTCGTTTCAGGCTGCATCTGCACTGCAGAATTAATGCAGTTTGACTCGCTTTAACTGCCATGGCTCAATGCTATGGAATTCTGGAATTTGTAGTTTTGTGAGATATTTAGCCTTCTCTGTCAGAGAGCTCTGGTGCCATAAAAACTAGTAATTCCAGGATTCCACAGGATGGTGCTATAACAGTTAAAGCAGTGTAAAACTGCATTAATTCTGCAGTGTGGCAGGGGCATCAGTTAGTCTCAAAGGTGTTCTAGATTTCTTGTTGTTGTTTGCTGTCCTCAAGTCCACCTTGACTCATAGTGACCCTATAGATGGGACATCTCCAAGACCCCTGATCCTCTCCGTTTCTGCTAAGGTTCTGCAGGCTCAGGGCAATGGTCTCTCTGATTGAGTCTAGCCATTTCGTTTTTGGTCTTCCTCTCTTTCTGCTGCCTTCCAGTTTTCCTGCATCATTGCCTTTTCTATTGGGTCTTTCCTTCTCATGGTCTGTCCAAAGTATGACAACCTCAATTTAGTCATCCTGGCTTCCAGAGAGAGTTTGGGCTTGATTTGTTCTAGCAACACATCTCAAATGAGTTGATTTTCTTTCTAAATGCTTTCTTTACTGTCCAGCTCTCATATCCATGCATAGTGATGTACACTGACTTGTATAACCCTAATTTTAGTATTCAGTGTTATGTTTTGTTACTTTAGGATGTTTAGTTTATCTGAACTACTTTCTCCTCACATTCCCACTCATACCCTCCGTTCTGTTAGTCAAGGTCTGCTGTCCCACCCTAGGATCTCTACTGACCTGGTCTGGATGCATCCCTTCTCACTTGCTGCTCCTCACTCCTGGAACCTCCTTCCCCCACGAACACGGGCCATCGCTTCTTTAACCAGTTTCACAACTGAGTTGAAAACTATATTGTTCAGGAAAGCGTTCCCAGGCATTGTGTGATTATTTATCTGATTGTTATCTATTGTGTAAATCTACAGCGCTATATAAATAAAGTATAATAATAATAATAATCTGATATTTGATTTGATATTTGATATTTTTAATTTGTTGTCTGCTTATTTTTATCTAATTCTATCATGTATTATTATCTATTGTTTTATATGTATTTAGCCTTATGAGAGGGAGTGATCAGGCAGACCCAGCTCCATCAGGGTTAGCCTGAAGAAAGAGGCTCCTCCCTCCTTAACTGTCATCTTCAGGCCTGAAAGGGAGTGATCAGGCAGACCCAGCTCCACCAGGGATAGCCTGAAGAAAGAGGCTCCTCCTTCCTTAACTGTCATCTTCCGACCTCCTATTCCCCTCCAGCTATGCTCTGACTGTGTGTGGGAGAGGCTTGCGTACTCTAATGAAGTTGTGAACTATGCTGGCGGTGGTATAATAGCCACTGGTAGGGCCTCCCATGCCAGACAGGTCAGAACTGAAGGGTCTGACCAAGAGCGCTAAAGGGCAGGATGGGTTCTCTAGCCTTATGGCAACCATCCTAGAAGAAGGAAAACTCTAATCCCAAACCCGGGCAGATGGTGCTCGTCTAACCCTGTAATGTCAACCATCTAAGAGAAGGAAACTCTACTCAAACCTACGACCTGAGGACCTCGCTGCCACCATCCATGCTTGTCAAGGCCTCAGTAGTCGAACCTCTGGTTTAAAGGGTGAAGCCAGTTCTGTGCACACTGCGCTCCACCGGAAAAATCCATTGCACAGGCTCGAGGGATACATCCAACGTCATCAACATGCTTGTAGAAAGCACGGATGAGTCCTTCCTGAATCTTCGTTCGCGAAGTAAAGCCAAGATATGTATTTTGTAGAATGTACGCCATTGGCAGGTTTCATTTTTATCGATTTTATTGTTTGTATGTACAATGCTGTGTAAACCTACAGAGCTATATAAATAATAATAATAATAATAATAATAATAATAATAGTTTGCCTAGTTCTTTCATAGCTGCCCTTACCAGTCCTAGTTTTCTGATTTCTTGACTGCACTCTCTTGATCAATGTTTGATCCAAGTTATAAGAATTCTTTGACTATTTCTATTTTTTATCAGCTAGGATGAATTTATGTAGTTCTTCCGTGGTCATTATTTTTGTTTTCTTAATATTCAGCATTATGCCTACCTAAGCGTTTTCTTCTTTGCCTTTCTTTAGTAATTGTTCCAGGTCTTTGTTGTTTTCTGCTAGTAATGTGTGCATAATCGTAGGTTGTTAATGTTTCTTCCTTTGATCTTCACTGTGTACATTAAATGTACCTTGAAATTTATGGGACAGTTTCATGTGATTTGGTCTGGGTTTTTTGGCAAAGTGGGAGAACTGTCACCAATCTGGCTTTTTTGTTTTAAAAGTTTTTAAACACATCACTAAATAGTAGGTAAGATTAAAGTTGCATATAGATGTATCGCTACATAAACTGACATGTAAATTAGCTGAGTTCCTGTAGAGCTAGTGCTGGGGATTCACCAAAGGCTTGAAACTAGGTGACCAGGGAATCAGATTCCCAATTTGTATCCTGTCATTGCCTAATTATTTTCTGTGCTGTGCTGCTTTATCTTATACATGTTTATTCAGAAGTATGTTCCACAGAAGTAAGGATGAGATTTATTTCCAAGTAAATGTGCATAGGACTGTGGCCTTGTCAGACTGTAAAGTAGTATTAGGCAGGCCTAAACCCAAAGAAATAGCTAATATTAAATATCCTGTCTCTGCATCAGACTTTGGAAACATTACATTTTGGACTATGATTTCCCAGGTTCCTAGAGCTCTGGCTCTGCAACAAACTGCATTTCTCAGAATTCCATAGTATTGAGCCATGGCAGTGAAAGTGGTGTCAAACTGGATTATTCCTGTAGTGCGGATGCAGCCAGAGAGAGACATATATCTGACCTCAAGTATTTCTCCAGTAGAATTTGTGAAATAATCTCTTCTTGCTGTGTAATGTCAACATGAACTGAGATGGAACAAAAACCGCATGCTGTGCTGCTCAAAAACACATAGAGTGGGATGTTCTACCATAGGGTTTAAGATGCAGTAAGTACCACTTAGACTGGAGTGATTAGATTTTTTCCCTTGTTCCTCCTCCTCCTCCTCGTATTTTTATCTCTGTTCTGCTTTTCCATGTGACCATGCCTAAATAAATTCACAACATAGCAAAACAACAAGAACTAGAGGATTAATTATAAACAAACATTGCGTTCATAGGTAAATATATAATAATGCATGAATAATAATAATAACAACAACAACAATAATAATCCAGACAATGTTAAATATTAAACTAAAATGGCCAAATCCATCAATTTCAACCTAAACAGAAGGTAAAATAAAGCCCAGGAAGAAAATATAATACAGTCAGCCCTCTATATCTATATCCACAGATTCTGCATTCACAGATTTCACCATCCACTGCTTGAAAGTATTTGTTTAAAAAATCTATAAAGCAAATCTTGATTTTGCCATTTTATATAAGGGAAACAATTTTACTCTCCCATTGTATATAATGGGGCTTGAGCATCCACAGATTTTGGTATCCATGGAGAATCCTGTAACTAAACCCCAGCAGATACCAAGAGCCCACTGTATTATACAGAAAGCCAAATTGATCTCCATTCCACAAAGGGAAGAGGGTCCCAAAATGCCAGCACTGCACAGCAATGGCAGGGAGGGACCCCAATTTGATGGACCAATGGAATGAGGCCTGGGTCCTCTGGGGGTGGTGCTCCGCACCATGACGTTTCATAGGGGCGGGGCTGTAACCAACTTAAGGAGAGCCCCGATCCTCCATGCCCCCTCTCTGCAGCTTGAGAAGCGTGCCCCACCCTCCCGCCCTCGGTGTAGTGTGGGCATTGCTGGTCGCTTCGGGGCCGAGTAGGAATTTTCTCCCCTCTTTCCAAGGGGTTTTTCGCCTACTCCACACTGCAGCCAGGGGAGATAACGGGACAATTGGCTAAGGGTGGCGGCTATAAATAGGATATCATTTGGCAGGTAGTGGGGGGAATGTGAGAGTTCGGCGTACACCGTGGCACCCCCTTGTGGTGTAGGTAGAGCTCCGGAACCACCTTTCTAGGGTTACCACGGCCCGGAGGTGGGGAAAGACTCGATCCTTGAGGTAGACCTGGGATTTTGGCCCCCACTCCTAAAGTTACACGGCTTGGGTGAGGGTACCTGGGTCTGCCTTCCACCAGAGGTCCAGTCTGGGGAGTAGTCCAGTCAAATGGACTGCTCTACAGGGGGCAGGTGTTTTCGCCCGAGGGAAGGCTGGGGAGGTTGTCAGATAATGACACCTGCCCCAGCTGATCCCCAACCAGGTTGCTCCCCCCTTTTGTGGTCTTCCAGGATTTACAAATATTTAATTAGGTCAATAAAAGTGGCCCATTATCAACCCAATCTGTTTGTCTGGTCTCATTATTCCATGGTGAAACATCAATATAGGGTTCTTGACTATGGGTCTGCATATACTGGATGGCAGCCACACTTCTTGCTTGTGGCAGATGTCTTTCCAGATCGCAACTGGGGTAACTAGGGTAGTGTTAGTTCCAAAGAATAGGGCAGGGAGCTCATGGAAGCTACTCTCAGAGTTTCCCCTGCTTTTCACAGCTTGTTTGCTTACCCTTCCCTTAGGGGCCAGTTGGCATCATCTCTTAGGGAGAGGGCAAGATGGGCAACTGCTCCTTCTCCCTGTTCCTTTCATTGATGGTTTGCTGTCTTGGAAAGGACCATGAGGAAGAAAGAGCAACCAAATCCCAAGGGTTAGAAATGAGTTTACTGAGGTGTGAGCTTGGGGAGGTGCCCATAAGTGCCAGTCCATGTCATTAGTCCTGTACCTAGTAAAAATTTAAATACCTACATGAAGGTGTAAAATAGCGCATATAGGAAATCGCAGGAGAGATTATTATAGCAATCAAGCCAGGCCTTCTGAATTATGACACCATCAGACACCTGCCTAACTATTCCCTGTGGTATCTTTCCTATAAAAATGGTATCTATACCTCACTGTCCAATCAGGATGTGCAGTGTCACCCATGAAGTTTTTTTTGATCTGCTATGGCTGGATTTACAATTGCCAGCTTGTAATCTGGATGTCATATGTACTCTTTTAATTTCTTCAGTGCAGAGTGGGATGTAGTAACTGCAGCTTTGCATACCTTTTCATCTCTTAGTCTTGTCTTCAACTCTTCTCTCACCTGTTTCAGTGAATAGAGCGAACAGTGCCCTATATGGCTGCACGTTCTCCAGGTTGTTACTTGGAGCAATCCCACTGTGAACTATTTATATTCTGAATCACAGAATATCTGCTAAACAGAAAGAATCCCAAGCATTTCCATTTATGTTGAATATGCCAACTAGAGGAAATAAATGTGGGTTGTCTTGAGGTAACTTTTTTCTCTCCTGTTATTGTTGTTTTCCAACCAGGTATTTTGCTCTTATTTAATTTTATGGGTGGATAACATAGTTATCAAGTAGTAAGGCTTACTCCCAGAATTCTGTTCTTGAAAAACAATAGTGCAATCAATAAAATTTCTTTCATGTAAATGGGCCAAAGAAATTAACCAAAGTTTGTCTAAGTTTCTGAAATAATTAGTCATAAATCTATTAGTTGTGGCAAAATCTGCATGGATGAGATACTGAAAAAGTCCTGCTCTCCCTTGCAGAGGAAATAGCTAACAAACTTGAATCATGAAGAGGGAATGAACTATGTTCATAGGAGAATAGACACACAATTATTAAATGTTGTAGCAGATCAGTGGTGTTATTTCACCAAACACTTGGGATATCAGATTGGATTAAGCAGTGGTTCCCAAAATTTGGTGTTCCAGATGTTTGGACTTCAGCTCCCAGAATTCCCAACTCTTAGCCAAGCTGGTTGGGAAGTTGAAGTCCAAAACACCAGGTGGACCAAATTTTGGGAACCACAAAATCACAGGATACTTGTGTAATAACCATTTATATTTTCTACTATTTTGTCTTATGGCAAGAGTGATGGCTTTTTGGGGGGGGAGGGAGTTTAAGTTCAAAAAAGTTTTGCCCACTTATACTCATTATTAACATATTTTGTGAAATCAGGAATTTGTGTAAACATTTGATAGCAGTTTTAAAGATTCTATACTCGTGTGTATAAGGCTCGATATAACCTTATACAGTGCAGAAGCACCCTGAAAAGAACAAAGATCAGAGGTAGGTGTGAGATCAGGTGCTATCGGTAAATTCTTCTATAGAAACAAATCCAAGCCCAGCCTAAGGGCTTGTCCAGAGAGACAGAATGTATTAGGATGTGGCAGTGCCTACTGCTGTATTTACCACTACGTTTCAGAATCTAAATAATTTTTTTGCCAATGGTTCATGCCTTTTCTGTTCCGTTCCCAATTTTTCACTCAACAGGTGAGCTTTACTTGGTTGTTGTTGTTAAAAACCTATATTAAATGTGACACATTTCAGGGTCATTTGTGGCCATGTTTGTGTTGTGGATTGTGATAAAATATGTGGGTCTGCCCAATTCCCTCACCTCATCCCCACTTGAATCAAAGTCCTATGTTTGCTTGTCTCCTTCATTTATTGTTATGTGTTTTGTGGCTTAAGTGACATATTGCTTGACTATCTTGTAAGAAAGAGCTCCAGCCGTATAGAATCTGAATATTTACAAGCATTCCTATAAACAAATTACTGTACATCTTCCATATTACACAAAGGTGAGAGATGTAGAGAGTGATCCTTATATTTCATAGGCAAACATCTCCTTTACCATAGGTGCCTATCTAGGACTAAGGTACTTCAGTGGAATAAAGTTATTATCCAGTAGCTGGTCATTTATCACTCCTGCAGGCCCATATCTGTCCAGAGGATGGGTGGCACTGCCTTTGTAAAGCTGATGAGTTATCTCAAATCAGCATTTTACCAAGAATACTTTGAGTAGATTGAATATAGGTTATTGTTGTTAACCGCCTTTGAGTTGACCTTGACTCATGGCAACCCTGTGGATGAGACCTTCTCAAGACACCCTTTATTCCAGTGGCATCTTGCACCAAGGGAGCGGGGCTTGGGGGCAGAGCCAAAATGGCTCGCTCCCAACTCTTTGCCCCATGCAGCCTTACTTCAGAGTAAAGCTGTGCGGGGCAGGGACGGGGGGAACCGGGTCCTCTTCCTCCCTGCTGCGTGCCATGGTGCTTGGCAGGGAGGTGAGGGACACTCACCAGGTTTCAGCCCCCCTGTTCTGTGGTGTCACCCCCCCTTCAGTGGTGTCGCTCAGTGCTGTTTGCACCCCCTGCACCCGCCTAGTGATGCTACTGCTGTCTTCTACTGCTCTGCTCAGATCCTGCAGGTTCATGCCCATGGCCTTTCTGACTGAATCCAACATCTATTATGTAGTCTTCTTTCTTCTTCTCCTTCTACTGCCCTCTTTTATTCAAAGCTGACAATATGCACATGTGAAATAAAACAACCAGGTCGGGTGAGGCTTGCATCACTAGTGAAAAAGATATTTTACCTTTTAGAAACGATGTGAAGGCTTCTTCCAAAATGCATTGATGACCGTTTCTTCCACCAGCCTCCACTTTTCTTTCTTTCTTTTTTTTTTAAAAAATTCTGTTTTGGTGACCAAATTTACAGATCCATGTTTCTTTAACATGCTGGTCAGAGCTGGTGAGGTAGGCATATCTACTTTCCCCCTTTCTTTGTGTTTTGCTTTTCACATATACTCCAGAAGCAAGGGCTTCTGGAGACAGATGATGTAACCATACGTGACAGTAGGGTCACTTAGAACCAAAGCCCATTCTTTCCCTGCTCAAACTTCTGTTGCATTGTTTAAATTGCAGACATACTACTGCAATAACTACTATGCCATTAAATGACTGTGTTTCTCTAGCTTTCCTTCAATATCTCTGATGCTGCTAAAAAAAGCCCTTGTGTGAAGGTGACAATGTGGCACTGCAAAAAACCCCAAAATCTTTCACTCCTTTTTACTATGTCCCACTGCTGCCACCACTTACATGAAAGTGAGACTCACTCACCCAACTCTTTTCCTGTGACGGTAGTACTGTGGGTCTTTTTATCCCACTTTTGCCACCAATATGTGACGGCTATGTCCCTAGCTGCCACCAAATTGCATCAAACTTGGTTCCGTCACTTGAGTGACTTCCAAACTTTTCCTTGTATCTCTGAGCCACTCAGTAGGAAGACAGGACAATCACTATTTTGAGTGTTCTGAGCAATAAATATAAATAAAGTTGTTGTTGTTGTTGTTGTTATTATTATTATTATTATTATTATAGTATTATTAATCCCTGGTAATGGTTGGCTTATAGTTACTTAAAATACTTCAAGCGACCACATGCTAAACCAAAACAAAATAAAACTTTATAAGATACTTGATTACAGTATCTCTCTTCTGGTTGATATTCAGAATTGATATGGTGTTTATGTGCTTAAACGGTTATAGTTTCACATATGAAACTATATGACTAGACTCTGAACTTTGTTGCTACTTTATGCCTTTTTCAGACACACCAATTCAGTTTCCACACTTGACCTTTTTTTTTTAGGCCAACCTGGATACTCAAGCCCCTTCCAACTGGCCTTTCAGCAGTGTACCTCAGCCACCTTGGCTGTTAAACCTCAGGGTTTAATAAACTTCTAACTCAGAGCTCTATCCCTATCTAATTCCCTATCTACCTCATAAACACTCCTCTCTTCCTATTTATACTTGCGCCTGGGAGTAGCTCCCATCTATTCTTGGCTAGATTTCCATTGGCTGTTGCCAGGCTCACTCCAATTGGATGTTGTCAGTGCTCCAGTCTGCCTTTTCTCCACACCTTGAAACTAAGGGCCGGAGCAGATCCAGCTTGATCCTGCTTTTTCCAAAACCGAGTCGAAACCCTGCTGTCCACATGGCCCAAAAATGTCTCTCCAGTAAACTCCCACTGAAATTCTTCAGGACACTTTGTGAAATCCTGAATGGAGATCTTGCAAAGCGTGTTTGCACCTGCATAGGAAGTGCTCTGTGTAGGGTGTGAATGTAGGCAGACCTCTGATGCAGAATAAAATTGATTCTGTTCGTTTGGCCACATCCTGTTTCCCTTCTTGACATACATACTCACACTGAAATCTGGAAAATGTTTTCAGTTTGATGAGGCTGATAAATAGGGCTGCCACCTTTTTCAAAAATGGGCAGAAAATTTCCTTTTGATTGCTGAAAGGCATAGACCTCAACCAGAGGTCTATCCCATGAGTGATTCCTAAGCCATATTTGAAGAGAGTGAAGAAACTTTGTACTTATTTTTTATTTCTTTTTAAAGGGGAAAAAAAAAGGAAAACTAATAAACTGGCTTTGCAGGAACATAGCTTTGAGGGCTCCTGTGCTTTTAAAAACAGCAGTTCTCTGAAGCATATGGTAATAATGTCCATAGATAGATGATGATGCACCTGGTTTTGCTTCCCTCATGCATTGCCAGGGCCATGGAAACTCCTTCTGTCCTCTCTGAAGAGAAAATGTTCATCTTATTATCATCCTCTGTTTATGAATTTAAATATTATTCATTCCTAATTAAAGATTCATAATAAAATAAATTTAATTGCCCCTCATTTCTTTGCATCTTGTATTCATACCTTTGTGCTGACTGCTCTTTATTATTATCATTTCACTACAGATGATTTAAAATGGATTTTTTTCCACAGGATTTCCCCCCTCTTAGTCAATGTCCATTTGCTTCAAAAACATGGTTTTTTTAAAATCTTGTTTTGAGGTTTTATCAGAAGTATCTTTTATTTTGCAATCCACTATGATTAAGGGTCAGTTTTGTTTTGTATCACCATCTTCCTAGCTATGCGTAATGGAAGCAAGTCTCATTGACTGTATTTGCTTTTACTGTCAAGTAAGTGTGTTGGATGTCAAGCTAGCATTTAATAGTGACAGGAAAAATACTTGGAATCTGGTTCTTGGATTACAGGTGGAGCTTTCTTTCTTGCCATATGATCAGAATTGGACCTTTGTGGCTTCAGTGATTTAAGTTACAGTTCAAAAGAAATGAGCATCTTTAAGTAATGAGTTTCCTGAGAAACTGATATTGAGTTACCTGAAGCTGTTACCTTCTAAAGAAGACATGGACAACTGTAGTCTTAGTGTAGCCTAATATTCAAAGCCTGTTACAGTGATCAGGTTTATAGAGTAAGAGATAAAGGGGAAGAAAGTAGAGGATAGAAGAAATAAAGAAAACTGAAGTAATTGTCTTTAGGTTAGAGCTTGGAAATGTTATTCTGGGACTACAACTCTCAAAATCCCCAGGCACTGGCCATACTGGCAGAGAGAGTCTGGGATTTGTAGTCCAAACTCTTTCAAGTTCGCATCAGTTCATGACAATTTATGGCAAGGTAGTTATTTTAGGACTGCAGTATTAGTCTCTGCAATTCTCCTATAAAATCTTCATAGATCAGGCTGAATCTTGCATTATGTAGAAACCTGGAAGCTTTAAGGATGTTGATTGGCATCATACCCACAAGTGGCTTATTTTATAATGTCTTATAAATTCTCCCACAAATGATGGAGGAAACAGTTTCTTTATTCAAGGGCTTTTCTAATCAGCAAGGACACATAACTCCAGATAACACACATGGAGGCTATTGGAACAAAAGGTTATTCATATTCATTTACTGGCATCCACCAAGGGCTTAAATCTGATGAAAATACAGAAGAAACCTAGATTGAGCCATGGGTGTTCCTAAAACACTTAAATAAATATGAGGTAAATTGTGAAGTTGAAGGCTTTCATGGCCGGCATCCATAGCTTTTTGTGGGTTTTTTGGGCTATGTGGCCATGTTCTAGAGCATGGCCACATAGCCCAAAAAACCCACAGACACTATTAGGTAAATTGTTTCTTAATTAAAAAAAATCTTTTCTGTTAGACTGCTGTTAAACTGATCAGCACAGTTTATATGGCGCTGCCCTTAAAGAAGATTTGGAAACTGCACTTGTTTCAAACTGAGGTGGTCAGGTAACTTTCTGGTCCTTGCTGTGTTTATCAGTTTAGATCAATCTGCACCAATCACTGTGGCTTGTTGAGGAAGGATAGCTGAAAGACTTCACCTTTTTATATGAAAATGGCCACTATTTAAGGATTCCTTGAGAGAGTCTGTTAGCATTCCCATATCAAGAGAGTTTATGGAGAGTATCACATGCTTCTTTTCATCCAGTCTGGGCATGGGCTAGGCACGGGCTTGAATGGGTGAAAATGGATCTTATTGCATGCCTCCATGCTCAACTCGGCCGCATTGCATACCCGATCAGGACTCCTGCCATACTTTTCAAAGAACGATGCTTTCTTCAAAAAGCCCATGCCCAGTCCGTGCCTGGATCTGGCAAAAAGAGGCATGTGATAATCTCCTAAATTGGTGAGGATACAGGTCCCATATTCCACAACTTTCCTGATTTGGCAGGGACAGTCCTGATTAATCTTCAGTTGTTCCACTTCCACTTTTAAAATGCATCAATTTCTCTTCAATCTCTTTCTCTCTCTGTCCTCAGCTTGCTGCAATTGCTGTCAACAGTTTAAAGTGCCAAAGGAGTCTGCACTCAATTAACCCAACAGGAAGGAGAAGAGGGGAAGAGTCTTGTATTCCCAGTAGCCTCAGGCAAAAGCACCTTCTGCAGCAGCCTTTCCTAGCTTTGTGTGTTCTTCCCCAGTATTTTTGCCATTTTGATCACATTCTGATGTTGCTTGGCCACACATGTTCTGGGTTTTCACGTTGGAGGTTATGAGGTCCTGTTGTGTGACCTGTCGCAGAACCTCTGCTGGAAGTTAAATTGGTTCTTCTTTTGTTTAGTTTAGATATGCCATTAAGATGTTTTTGTTCTGCTTGGAATCTGAAAAAGTGAAAGTAATTCCTTTCTCTGATTTTAAGCTGTTTGTTGTATGATGATGTCTAAATAGCATGTTGCCAAGAGGCCTACCTAGGCACAAATATAGCTCATAAATAATTTTATAAATACATAAAATAAATAGTTCTATCGCTGAACTATCTAGTAATTGCAGACTTCTCACATTTACTGTAACCTGGTTTTATTCACTTCTAACTCTGGTTTTCTGCTGATCTTAAACTTTGCATGAGAAGAAATTGTGTGTTGTGCATTAATTCAACAAAATGTGCTAGCACAATATACCATCTAAGAGCTAGTGAACTGTCTTCCTATAACTTCCTACCACTACCGTATTCCTTGAGATGTGTTTGGCCAAGAAGGTCTCTTCAAAGCCGGTCTGTGTTGTTCCTTAATTAGTCTGTCACTCCAGGGAACAAAAAAGTGGGACAGGAATTTAATCTGGCTTTCCTGGATGGCACAACTAAAGCATTTTAGCAGTTGAACAGGCATGTGCTATATGCATTAACCCTGTGGAAATGTATCAGAGTCCTCAGGAGGGTGGTGGGATTCTGAAACAAAGAGCCAGATCCTTTCTCCATTTAAATCAAGGCACATATTTATTGAAGCAAGATAGTAATTTAGCCAGTGTGCCTATCTAGGTTAAACTATTTCTTTTCCTTGCTTTCCCACAACATTTTGTGTAAAAATTAGCTGAGTCCAGGTTTTCGCTGTCATTTTGGTGCTTAAGGCAAGGATGTTCTGTTCCTGAAGATGCCCAGGGTACCAGATTCTGTATCTTTCCTGGAGAATTGTTATAGTTACAACACCTGTGAATTAGGGGCTGCTGAGTTTAATTCAATTTAATTTTTAGTGGTGTATTAATTTACACTTGATCATAGTTTCAAAGCAATAAATGTAATCTTTAGATGCTGACTTAATGTATTCAGTACTCAGTGGGTGAATATAAAAACTACAGTGGCTAGCCTCCCATCCCCCAAGCAGTATTCCTGTGCCTATAACAGCTGTGTGATCAGGAAGAACAATACACCTCTGCCCCTATGATGCCACTTAGGTATCCTTCAGAACAAAATTACCAAATGCCAGACAAAATAAAGGATTTGATAGGTCAAGATCTGTGGCTCTTGGCAATTTGGGTACTCAGCCAATGATGAAGCGATTAAATGTAGGTTAAAACTGTGGAATGAGCTCCCAACATGGATCAATGAGGAATCCTTATTTTGATGTCAGATGAAGAATTTCTTCCTTTAGCAGGCATTCATTCCTTGATTTTTATTTCTATCTCTTTAGTTACCATTTAGGTTTATATCACTTTATTAGTTACTGTTAAGAGCTATAACATTGTTAATATAGCATATTTTAATTTATGTGTACCTCACGTCAAGCCTTGGGGAGAGGAAGGTAAGAAATAAAATGTATTATTATTATTAACATAGGCGGGTTACAAACGGCCCTCAAGGGGCCGTTTTCCCGCCGCCGCCATTCGCTGCGTAGGGAAGCCCCAGCTGCCAGACCGCGAGGCTTCCCCGCGCAGCAAAAAAGGAGCGGCGAAATGCCGCTCCTTTTTGGAAAGCGGAAGTGGCGCCGCGAGGGGTGGAGTGCATCCTCGCGACGTCACTTCCGCCGCGACACGTCTGGACGCACAGCATCCAATACGTCAACATGGCGGCGCCCATGTGGATGGGCACCGCAAAAAAGTACGCGCTCCACGCGTACTGGGAGGAAGGGCTGTCAGGAAGGTAAGAACCTTCCTAACCCTAATACGGCCCTTCCTAATCCTAGTACGCGCGGAGCGCGTACTTTATGGCGGTTTGTAATCCGCCTTACTGATGTTTTAATGTTTTGATACTATTTCTGCAGCCTTATTTTAACTGTAAAACCCATGACCTTATTAATGTTTAAAAATGTTTTAAACAGCACCTGTGGGCATTTCCACTTGAGATGGTTTTCTAAATAGTGGACAGTTATGGCAACCCTGGGTGTACCTTACATTGATGAAATAGATGTGCCCCTGGTAGGGTTACCATTTGTCCTGGAAAAGCTGGAAAATCCCAGATTGAAGGGACTAAAAAAAATCTGACTGGCTGAGCCTGTTGAAGCAGTAAATCCTGGATTTCTCCTTCATCACAGGCTGATGGGTAGGCTAAAATGTGGCGGTGGTGATGAAACAGGAAACTATGCAAGAAGACTGGCATTGGCAGTAGCCTCATCCCACCCTACAGGGCTCTGGTTGCTACTGCACAAGGGTAGCATTGCTACCTTATTCCTCCATTCCCTCCTGTTTCCCCCAACAGGCCCAGAAGGCAAGAAAGGAAAGGAGGCAAGCAGACATAGCCTTGTACTGTGGTCAGTGTGTCAGTGGCTAAAAAGTTAGCTTCTTTAGAGTTCCAACCTCTAGTACAAAGACTTTTTGAATGCATATAGAAACAACAAGATAGTGTGCTGCCATTAGAAGAGAAACTTCTTTGAGTTGTGCCATCTTTGGAACAACTCCTGTTGGAAGTGTTCAAAATGCAACAAAAATATACAAACTGAGGACAATACATTTAAAACAGGAAACGGAAGACTAGAGGTGTGCTCTTGTCAGC
This sequence comes from Sceloporus undulatus, assembly GCF_019175285.1. NCBI lineage: Eukaryota > Metazoa > Chordata > Lepidosauria > Squamata > Phrynosomatidae > Sceloporus > Sceloporus undulatus. The sequence goes on along the minus strand of NC_056522.1, from coordinate 316,702,026 downwards.
AACTACAGTACTACCTTGATTCTCAGTCTTGGAGTTGAGTTAAAAGCTTCTTGCTATCTAAGAGAAATGCCTTTTAAATAAAATATAGTCCAATGGTCTTATTTCTAGCTTCAATCCCTTTTAAACTCCCCCGCCCAAATGTGCCAGCTTTGCCAAAAATGTTTTAGTGTATTAACAGGTTTAGATGTCTTTAGTCTGGTTGCATGGCTCAAGCAACCACCAAATGGTGTAGGTTTCATTCCAGCTGGTGGCTCTTTTGACAGCATTGAGTGGCTGAGTTACAAAAGAAGGAAGATGGTGGTTCAGGTGAAATATGAGTTATGCTCCTGCTACTACAAGGCGAAGATGGGTCAGATGTGTGAGCAAAGGCAGGGACTATGTTACAAGATCAATTTGACAAAGTCTGTGGCAAGAGAAATGTGACCTGGCTGGCTAGGGTTCCCAGCATTTACTGCCCTAGGGAGTCACTCATGCAGTTTCTGTGTACTTTATTAATAGTGTATTTGCTGCTGAACATTCATCTTTTTATGTGAAATTTATATGCCTTGTCATCTTGGATGCAGCAGATAATGTCACCTGCAATTCACTGCATTACTGCAATTGCTTCTCAGCCCAGATTCAGCTATCTTGTGACCAGTGTAAAAGTTTCCCTTTATAAGCTGCTCTCTGCTCATTTGCACTGGTGCAGCTCAGCTGAGATATGGCGAGTTGCCTAGTTCTGAACACTATCTCTCTATGGAAGTAGAGAGATTCCCAAAGAGCTGAACCGAGTCTGACGGCTTCTTATCTCCCCTGCAGATGTTTGTGCTTTTGTTGTGCTTTCCCGGAGGGCCAAGAGAGAATATAGGAACACGCCAATCCATTCTATCTCTGATTCCAGAGCTGGGAAGACTGGCATGCTTCAGACTGCATAACTGGCATGTGTGTGCATGTTCATTCAGGTTGCTTATTGATTTACAACAACCCTATAGGGGTTCCTTAGTACCGACTGAGTCTTCCTTATTCAAAATACTTGGGTCCCAAAGTATTTTGGATTTTGGGGGATTTGGGTATACCTGTATTTGTCTATATGTACATAATGAGATATCTTGCAGATGGGACCTCAGCCTAAACACAGAAATAATTTATGTTTCATATACACATTAGTTTGGATTTTGGAATTTTGCATAAGGGAGACTCAGCCTGTATATACAAGATGCAACATTGTGATAGTTATGATGAATACAGCATTTGACCTTGTTTGTTGGTTTGGAGCCTTAGTTACATTTAAGAAACCAAGGTATAGTTTCAGCTTAGACCTAATATTCTAACCTTACAGTTTTTATCCAGCCATGTGCTTATCATTCCGATTTTCTCTTTTATACATTTACACCTAAGGTTTCACTGTTATGTATGTTTATTTGGGTGTAGGCTCTGTTAAATGCCATAGGGCTTAATATCGGAGCAAATATGGTTAGGATTGTACCATCAAGTACCTATTTCTGGTAGTACAATAAGAGTGAAAGTAATGATCATTGACTGGGGTTAAGAGAATAGGCTGAGAGTTTGCACGCTCCAAGTGGTGGCACTTTTGGGAGAGGGGAGAATCAGAGCATTCTCCCAATAAGAATTGTGCCTCCCAATAATTTTTTCCTTCCGCCCTCAAATTTCTGCAGAAAGTGAGACATTCAAAATTCTTCACATCTCAAACTCTTAAATTTGCTGTGTTTGCATTCCCTTCTTATTTTTCCTTGCTCATTTCTTTGGATGCTTAAACTGTATTTCCAAATGCTCAGCTGAAGATTTAAATTGCTGCACTGTTAGAATTTTGGAGCAGAACTCTTATTTAGGGGGGCATTGCCCTGATCCCCTCTGCCTGGATGTTCCCTACGTCTAGCTGTTCTCTTTATGTGAATTTTCTGTGCCCACTTCACCTAGGCTGCTGCCACACTGCAGAATTAATGCGGTTTGACATCACTTTAACTGTCATGGCTCCATCCTATGGAATTTTGGGATTTGTAGTTTGTTGTGACACCAGAGCTCTCTGAAGGAGAAGGCTAAATACCTCACAAAACTACAAATCTCAGAATTCCATAGCTTTGAGACATTAAAATGACATCAAACTACATTAATTCTACAGGTTAGATGCAGCCCAAGTCCGAAATACATCTGACTCAAAACCTAAAAGTAACTAATGCAATTGACTTTCCCAAATAACTAAGGTGTTACCATATGACATACATTAGAATTGTCAGTCAGTGGTGGATAGGGTTGCCATAAGTCAGGACCTCCAAACTGGGACAAATGTAGGACAAAATTTTCAAATGTAGGACACATTTTTTTGTGTCCTACATTTGAAAAGGAGCCTCGCTGAGGGGAGGCTTTCCTTCCCCACCTGGGCCCCGTTCTCGCCGGCGGAGCCCAAGCGGGGAAGGAATCCTCCCCTCAAGGAGGCTTTCCTTCCCTGCCTGGGCCCCGTTCTCGCTGGCGGAGCCCAAGCGGGGAAGGAATCCTCCCCTCAGCCTGGGGGCAGGGGAAATCCCGGTGGCAGGGGCAAACCGGGGTGGGACCGTGCAGACCTGCCCCCAAACCGGGAAAGTCCCACCCCCAGCGGGATATGGCAAGCCTAGTGGTGGATAACTTCTTGTTGAGCTCAAACGTTAACTTTGAAAAGTTCCTTTTAAACTTTTCAAGGATGAGTCCCCATAAACTGGTAAAATAGGAACATCATATAGTTCAAGTGCTGGCTCATGTTATTATCTTCTGATCTGTTGTAGATGTTAAGGTGATGACAGGATGGATCACAGAAGAGGATCACAGATTTTTTTAAAGGAAATAACTAAATCATGAGTATTTAGTTCCTTTTGGGATTTGAGAAAGTAAATGATAACTATTTAAAAAATGATGCCTAAGTACTCTACAGGTACCAGAAACTGTCTATCTAAGAAACTAAGCAGGGTTAACCCTGACTAGTACTTGGATGGGAGACCACCAACAAATACAGGTGCTGTAGGTTATCTTTCAGAGGAAAGAAATGGCAAAACCACCTTCAGTATTCATTGGCAAAGAAAACCCTATGAAATTATTTGGGACATCACAAGTTGACAGTTGACTGAAAGGCACGTATACACCCACACAACTATTCTAAAATAATGATAACAATTAGGTTTTCCAGATCTCAGGGTCTGGACCCTCTTCTCCAGTCTGGATGGTGAGGAGGAGGAGGAGAAATCTCAGGGCAAGAGTTCTGTCTCCAAAAGTTTATGTACATATATTTTCCCTATTTGCTTTGTGTGTATGTGTCTTCAAGTTCCACTAGTGTTGTATGTGAAATACAGAGCTAAATCTTGACCATTCACTAGAACTAATTGTTGCAGGAGGGGTAAAATTTTTCTATCATTGCTCTGACTGCCTTAACTTGAGTTGACACAGTTGGATTTATAACCTTGTTTTAACTTTGTGTTCAAACTCTAGTCCTCAGGTGCCAATCAGTTTGTGTTAGGCTTCAAATTGGTTTTACTTAACACTGAGTCAAGACAAAGAAAGGAATGATTCCTGTACAAGAGTGGGGAGGAACTATAGGATGAAGCTGTTGACCTGCTTCTGATGATACTTTAACTCAGGGGTGGAGAAGATTATGTGACCTTGCAGATGTTGTTGAACTGCAGCTCCCAGCAGCCAGTATAAACAATGATAAGGGACAATGAGAACAACAGTCCAACAATGTCTGGAAATCTGTGTGTGCTCCCCATCCTAGCTTTAATTCTAAGTTAATAGTCAACTAGGGCTATGTCTTTACTGGCCCTTAAAATGGCTATTTGAGCTGAGTTGTGCTGCCAAGCAAGCAGCCTTGCATTTAATGTTTGTTTTCTATCTGAAAGTTAAAATTCAGCTATTGTCTGAAATATATATCAACAACTAAAGTGGTGTGCGTGTGTGCGTGTGTGTGCGCGTGACAGTGACAAAGAGAAGAAGAGACATATGATTCGGGTTAGTCACAAGTCCATGTAATAGTAGGGAAGAATTATCAACCAGCTTCAGATAAACTATAAATACCAACTGGATAAATAGAAAGGCAATTTAGATAGGATTATTCCTATGATAGGCATGGATCATATACTGTTCTGGTTTGGCAGGGACAGACAATCCTGATTAATCCTCTGTCATCCCACATGTTCAGTTCCCTTTAAAATGCCCCAGTTTCTCTTTCCTTCTCCAACTTTCTTCCTTTATCTTAAGTTTACTTAAATTGTTGCAATCTGAGTACAAAGTATAAAAGTAATTCAGTGAGGAGATGAAAAGGTGAAGTCTTGTCCTTTCCAGTAGCCTCAGGCAAAAGCAGACTGCTACAGCCTTTCCTAACTTAGGCCCGGTACAGATGGGCCCTTTGCGGCATCCGTGCACACGCCCTGCAACCCTAGCACGTCATGGGCGTGGCACAGCTGCGCAGCACCATATAGGCAGCTGCAATGTCACCACGCCTTCTCTGGCACTTTGTGGCATTGCAGTAGCGCCACAAAAAGGAGCCGCTTCCAGGTGCACCTTTTTTTGCTGCGCAGCAGCGCCGCACAATTTGGTTGCTGTGGCGCTCCTGCAGAGCAAAGAGAGGCGCCGGGGAGGCGCCTCTTTTTGGTGCTCTGTACCACGCCTTATTTGGTTTTCCTCATTACTAACTCTCCTATCTTGACCACACACTGGTGTCACCTGACCACAGTTTTAATCTTTAAAATGTCAGAGGTTATGGGGTCAAATGGGGAAAACAGAATGTCGATGATGAAGAGGTTTGGACAATGGGGGTTTGGCTAATGCTGGTCCAACTTTAGGGCTGAAGGGCAGGTGTAAACACCATAAATAAATACAGTAATAAATAAATATAAATATACAATTCAGTGAAGGCTGTACTTACAATGTAGGAGACTTAAACTCAGTCTAGAAAAATCTAAAAGGATGTCTGAAGTCCATTGATTTTTAATAGTATTTATGCACCTTTACTTTTCACAGGCTTGCACTCATAATCTGGAAAGGGTCTTAACTCAATACAGAGCACATGGTTTCAGGTTCAGTCCTTGGCATCTGCAAGTAGACCTGTTGCCTTCCAGATGTTACAGGACTCCAGCTCTTTCTATCCCTGACCACATGCTGGTTGGGGTTGACAGAAAATGGAAGTCATATGTAAGCCAAAGCTTCTACACCCTGAATGTAGACAATATTGAGCTTAATGGACCAATGCTTCAGCTTAGAATAAGCAGAGCTTGGGCCTATTCCTAGTGACTGTGTCAGATGCAGAATTCTGAGAACCATAGTCCAAAAAAGTAACATTTCCTTAAAAAAGAAGAAGAAGAAGAAGGCAGCTTCAGCTTTGTATGTTCCTACCTGGAATGTCAATAAGACCTCAAGATGGGTTTTGTGGTAAATAATACAAAGGAATAAGCTTTTGCTGCTAAGAGAATAAGCCATCTGTCCAGCTCTATGTGAAAGAACATTCTTAATCTTGTTATAAACTGCTCCACAAAATTGCTTAATATGTTAAGTGGCAAGGCCCTTGTTTTGAACAGTTTTATTTTCTGAAAATCCCTCCAATTTGGAGGTATTACTGTCTCATTGAAGTGAGACTGCAGGGTTAGAAGCTGTTTCCAACTGTAGTTAGATGATTTCTGTGTACACACAAATGTAATCCTTTAAATCTCTGGCCCTTTCATTCTGTCCCTCCTGCCTTCTGTTGTCTGCAAGTTTCACAGGCGTCAAGTAAATTTCAGTGTATTAGCCTGACGTTTCCATCCTATACAGGCAGCAATGGAAGCCGGGCTGCGGGATTCCTAAATCCATGCTGTTATGAAAAAACGATGTCCCGAATAGTAGCCAAGAAGCACATGAAAGAAGGAACTGTGTCTTAAATCACCAAGGGAAGGCAGTGAATGGGGACTGGGGGAGAATCCAAGCAAATTTGAACAGAACCTGAACTATCCTTTTTGATGTTTTGCATGAGGCAGTTTTCAGTCTTTGCTTAGACTCCTCTCTCCTTGTTGTTTCTCTCTTGTGGGTCTGTATCCAGTATTCCAGCATTCATGTAATGCCTTGAATTAGCTATCATTCTTCTTGAGATAATTATAGGTTTGTATAATGTACCTATTGTTCTATTCCACAAAGCAGTACTGTCATGTAGATGGTTGGAGCGGGGAGATGAGAGAATCTCTGCATGCCTCCTGCATCCACACTGTTTCGTTAATTAGTATTCTGGTTTCCCCATTCCTTCTTTAGGACTTTCCTCCTCAATAGGCTAGTAACTCTACACCCGTTCCTGGCCTGTTCTTTGCTTTTGCCTGTCAGCTCTTGCGCAGTGGTGTCACTGCCATTGTTCTAGGCATCCCTTTATCATGGCTTGTGCTAATATAAAACAATAACTCTCCAGGTGAGTACACAGGAAAAATTAGGGAGCAGGATTTTCCTACTGTGTTCCCTACGAACTGCCAAAATTTGGCAATTTGAGCTACTCACAACAAAGCAGTATCTTATTTCCAAGGAGCATAGGCTTGGGCAACTGCCAGTATTCTTTCAGATTCTTTCAGATTTAGATTTGGTTGTGCAAAGTATATTCATTTGAAACTTTTCCTATTTTGACTATCCATAACAGAAAACACATTCAGTTCAACTAAATGATTGTAGGCCTCAGTGTAAACTGCAATCACCATCAAAACGGGGTTAGGTATCGGGGGCACTGCCTTGCAGTGGTTCCGGTCCTTCCTCTCGGGCAGGTCTCAGAGGGTGCTACTCGGGGACTGTAGCTCCAGTAAGAGGTACCTCACTTGTGGGGTTCCTCAGGGGGCTATTTTGTCCCCGATGTTATTTAACATCTAAATGAAGCCGCTGGGTGAGATAATACGGAGTCATGGTGCTGGGTGTTATCAGTACGCTGATGACACCCAAATCTATTTCTCCGTATCTCGTTCGTCGGCCTCGAATTCTGATGGCATCTCTTCTCTCAATGAATGTCTTCAGGCGGTAATGGGCTGGATGAGGAAAAACAGATTGAAACTGAATCCAGACAAGACGGAGGTGCTCATGGTAGCGGCCCCGAAACCAAGAATTGGGTTGCAACCTCCAGTCCTGGATGGGGTCACACTCTCCTCCAGCGACTGTGTTCGCAGTCTGGGGGTGCTCCTTGACTCGTCGCTCCTGATGACAAATCAGGTAAATGCGACGGTCAGGAGTGCCTGTTATCAGCTTCGGCTGATACGCCAGCTGCGCCCTTTTCTGGAAGTAAGGGATCTCGAGACGGTTGTGCACGCGCTGGTAACCTCACGTCTGGACTTCTGTAATGCACTCTACATGGGGCTACCCCTGTGCTTGACTCGGAAATTACAGCTGGTTCAAAACATGGCAGCCAGGCTTGTCTCAGGAACATCTAGGAGGGACCACATTACTCCGGTTTTGAGGTCCCTCCACTGGCTGCCTATCAGCTTCCGGGCCCAGTACAAGGTGTTGGTTATCACCTTTAAAGCCCTAAATGGCTTGGGTCCAAGCTATCTCAGGGACCGCCTCCTCCTGTACAATCCTCCCCGCGCTCTCCGGTCCTCTGGGAAGAACTTACTGCAGCCTTTAAAATCTAGGCTTGCGGCGACCTCCCAGAGGGCGTTCTCTGCTGTTGCCCCCAAACTCTGGAACGACCTGCCAGATGAGATCCGTCAGATAACATCATTAGACAGCTTTAAAAAAGCGGTCAAGATGGATCTCTTCCGGCAGGCCTTTCCAGACTAACCATCCCAGCCCAGGTTCCCTGATTCCCTCATTCCTCCCGTGGCCCCATCTCAGTGAAGGACGAGGATCAACAGAGGGATATCAGGGTTTTAATTGCTGTTTTTATGCTTGATGTTGTGTTTTTAATATGTTATACTGTTTAATATTGTCTTAAGGGGGGGAGGGATAAAGTGTTTTTAATTGTTATATTTTATATTTTACTGTTGTCAACCGCCCGTATTGGTTTGCCATAGGGCGGTATATAAATAAACATTATTATTATTATTATTATTATTATTATTATTATTAAAACAAAAACACCCAGACCTAGGATGCTTAATAATTAGGATTATTTATTGCTAAAGCACCTGCCCTCCCTGAAAAAATGGTTTTCTTAGTTAGTGTCATTTTACATAAGGGACACCATTTTACTATGCCACTGTATTTAATGGGATTTCAGCATCCATGAATTTTAGTATCCATAGAGGGTCCTGGAATGAAATCCCAACAGATATCAATGTGTGTATGTATATGTATGTATTATACATATCAGAAGAGGCAAATGACTAAAGCTCTGTCCTTTGTTACTAGGTATACTCTCAGAGCACACATATGGACTTATACATGTTCTGAATATATATGCCTACAAGAGATCTTGTGTTCTTCTCAGATTGGAGAGAAGAACCCCTATCTGAATAGAAAGGGAATTTTCTGATGGGAATTTTTGGGAACACTGTGGCAGAGCTTCATAAATGGCAAACTATACTGTATATGCAAAAGACAAATAACTAGCAAATAGAATACAGTTGCTTCAGAACAGGCTAGTACCAGCTCAAAAGAGTAAATTTGTAAGGATGAGAGAGTGTGGTGCTAAGCAATCTGAAGTGAAGTGGTTAATTAAGAGGCAGAGAATTCAAAAAGTTGGCACAGTATAATGCTTCCCCTAACCTGCACACGGATGCATCAAAGAAAGATTTGCAGGGAAAATACTTTTATTTGTGTGTGTGTAGGTTTGACAGAAGTTACATCTCACTGATCCCGTTGGAGCTTCGGGGGGAGAAACTGAATGACCTTTGGGAATATGTGTAAAAATAGTCAATAATGATACAGCGTACATCAGAAGTTCAAAAATCTTGTACCTTATGAAAAGCACACTTTGTCTGCCATCATTTCTGTAATGATAGCTGATGAATGCGATGTGCCTGTTGATTGATGCTGATGATGAGTGATTTGTAATGTGAGATGGCGGGACTAGCTGAACCGCTAGTTCTACAGCATATCCAGTAAGAATGCATCTTGGCCATGTGGAACTTTTGGAATCCATCTTTTTCATTTACTATTTGTGGAACTGTGTCATGGAAATAAAAGCACTTGAAACAGAAGCACAAGTAGGCATGCTATAAATATCAAAGGTCCAAATGTATTTACTTGGTGCAAACATTTCAAGAAAGTCACACTATAGATTATTAACCTTCCTACCAATTATTTTTCAATAAAATTAAACTTTTTTTGGGGGGGGGACGTTGATGATATTTGATAACCTTGAGGACTTTAGAATAAGATTTGTTATTTGAATAGGTGTCCATCTACACAAAGACTTGCTCTGATACTTTTACATTTGGAGGTCTTTTTTCAAAATAATTGCCATCTGTTTTCTCTCTGTGCTTTAAAGAAGAAGCCCATAGAGAAATCCCAGTAAATGTAAGTAAAAGTTTAATCTCCCTTACCCAAACTGTTTGGGATGATTTTGGATTTTTTTCAGATTTTTGAATATTGGTATATACATGCTGAGATATTTTGGAGATGGGACCCAATTCTAAACATCAAATTCATTTATGTTTCATATGCATGTTATACACATGGCCTGAACATAATTTTATACACAGTATTTTAAATAGTTTTATGCATAAAATAAAATTTGTGTTCAATTAACTATCAAAAAGCAAAAATGTTACTTTCTCAGCCAGCCATGTGGACAGAGTTGGATTCTGGAGCATTTCAGATTTCAGAATTTCAGATAACGGAAACTCAACCTGTAGTTGGTATTGTTGGAGCCACTCCAGAACATTTTCTCCCTTTGTATTGTGCATATATATATATATATATATATATATATATATATATATATATATACCTCATCTTATTCCTATCTTGACACTTTTATAGAATCATAGAGTTGGAAGAGACCACAAGGGCCATCCAGTCCAACCCCCCTTCCATGCAGAAAATCTCAATCAAAGCATCCCCGACAGATGGTCATCCATCCTCTGTTTAAAGACCTCTGAGGAAGGAGACTCCACCACACTCTGAGGGAGTTTGTTCCACTGTCAAACAGCCCTTACTGTCAGGAAGTTCCTCCTAATGTTGAGATGGAATCTCTTTTCCTGCAGTTTGCATCCATTGTTCCACGTTCTAGTCTTTGGAGCAGTAGAAAACAAGCTTGCTCCCTCCTCAATATGACATCCCTTCAAATATTTAAACAGGGCTTTCATATCACCTCTTAACTTTCTCTTCTCCAGGCAAAACATCCCCAGCTTGCAAAGTCGTTCCTCATAGGGCATGGTTTCCAGACCCTTCACCATTTTGGTCGCCCTCCTTTGCACACGCTCCAGTTTCTCCACATCCTTTTTGAATTGTGGTGCCCAGAACTGGACACAGTATTCCAGATGAGGCCTGACCAAAGCAGAATAGAGTGGCACTATTACTTTCCTTGATCTAGACACTATACTTCTATTGATGCAGCCTAAAATTGCATTGGTCTTGTTAGCTGCCGCATTGCACTGTTCACTCATGTTCAACTTGTGGTCTACTTGGACTCCCAGATCCCTTTCACATGTAGTTTCATTCATCCAGGTGTCCCCCATCCTATATCTGTGAATTTCATTTTTCCGCCCTAAGTGCAGTACCTTACATTTCTCTGTGTTGAAATTCATTTTGTTAGCTTTGGCCCAGCTTTCTAGTCTATTCAGGTCATTTTGAATTTTGATCCTGTCCTCTGGAGTATTAGCTATTCCTCCTAATTTGGTGTCATCTGCAGATTTGCTAAGTATGCCCCCAATTCTGTCATCCAAGTCATTGATAAAGATGTTGAATAACACTGGCCCCAGGACAGAGCCCTGTGGGACCTCTCCAGGATGAAAAGGAGCCTTTGGGTTCGGCCGGTCAACCGATTACAAATCCATGTAACAGTTACCTTGTATAACCCACATTTTACAATCTTGTTTGCAAGAATGACATGGGGAACCCTGTCAAAAGCCTTACTGAAATCAAGATATACTATATTCACAGCATTCCTTTCATCTAACAAGCTGGTAATTTTATCCCCCCCCCCCCCCCCAAAAAAAAAAGACCAGGTTTGTCTGGCATGACTTCTTTCTCTGAAACCCATGTTGACTTTTTGTGATTGTAGAATTGCCTTCTAGATGTTCACAGACTTTAATGATCTGCTCCAGAATCTTTCCTGGCATAGATGTCAGACTAACTGGATGATAATTGTTGGGATCCCCTTTCCCCCCCTTTTTGAAGATGAGGACAACGTTTGCCCTCCTCCAGTCTGCTGGGACTTCTCCTGTTCTCCAGGAGTTCTCAAAAATTATTGCCAATGGTTCCGATATTATATTTGCCAGTTCTTTTAATACCCTTGGATGTAGTTCACCTGGTTCTGGAGACTTAAATTCATTTAGATTAACAAGATATTCCTATACTATCTCTTTACTTCTTCTGTGCTGAAATCCCCCTATTCTGTCCTTTGCTCCATTATTCTCAGGTTGAGGACCCCTTTGCCTTTTCTGAGAAGACTGAAGTAAAAAATGTGTTGAGTAATTCTGCCTTTTCTCTGTCCCCTGTTAGCATTTTGTCGTCTTCTCCACGCAGTGGCCCTACCGTTTCCTTCTTCTTCCTTTTGTTGCAGACATACCCAAAAAGCCCCTTTTATTGTTCTTAACCTCTCTAGCAAGCCTGAGTTCATTCTGTGCTTTAGCTTTTCTGACTTTACCCCAACATGTGCTCGCTATTTGTTTTCCTTGCTGGACTTATTTCCTGAATATTGAGGTTTGGGCTTGGGGCTTTTAAATAAAATCTCTCTTCAGTCAATTATGCATCTTTAAGGCACAAGGTTTATAATATGTTTATAATAAAATATATGATCAAAATATATGTTTCCATGTTTTATAATAACCTTTTCATTGAAGGCCCATACACATATATATTCACCACAGTACAGATCAGTCAATCCAAACTGAAAACCAGCTAATACTTATTCAAATGTTGAGCATATGAGTTTAATTAAGAGACACTATGATTAAAAATTGATAATTCTGTAACTGTAACAAAAATGTAATTAATATGGCCTCATCTGTCTAATAACTCATTCTGTTTTTTCTCTCTGAATCTACACAAATGAAAAATGTAAGAGCCATCTATTTTATCTGTTGTTCCAGGTTCTTTTAACTGTCCCCCCAAACAACCATCCTTCTTCAAAAGTTTATATGTAATTTCTAATACCTATTTGAAAAACCCGTTCACTTAAGTGGAAATCTCCATCTATAATTAATATATAAAAGCTGTAACTCACTTGTAATCTAGTTTTAAAAACCTTTGCTTTGGAAGATTTGTTGATTACTCATTAATACATTTGATTTCTGGCTAACATATCTCCTTCTTAGATATTAACCCCCCCCCCCAAACATACATACAGGACTGTCTTCCTAACCGATGTGCATAGAATAGCATTACATTCAATATATATTAGTTATGCTTAGTCTTTGGACTTCCAGATGTTTTGGACTTCACCTCCCAGAAGCCCTCACCATTGGCCAAAATCTCTGGCACATCTGGGAGCTGAAGTTTAAAACACCTGGAGGACCAAAGTTTGAGAACCACTGAGGTGTGTCACATGGATATTTATTTATCTATGTAGTAAGATTTTAGCATAAAGGAAGACTGGAGCGTGGGCTGGTTTGTTGCTCTGACATAGGTGGGAACCTTTTGATATAAAGGGGAAGATGAACAAACAGTGGTGACTTCCATGTTAGTGTGGTCATAAATGTGCTCTAGATTTTAAGTCCAGAGGAGCTATCCAATGTGCTGCTAAGCCATAAGTATAAATAGTTTTGGAATCCATATATCCCTACACAGCTCGGGTCCAGCCTATCTAAAAGACTGTTTTTGTTGTTGTTGTTAACTGCTCTTGAGCTGACTTGGACTCATGGTGAGACTTTGTGGATGAGACATCTCCAAGACCCCCTGTCCTCTGCCTCTCTGCTCAGGCCTGTGGTCTTTTTGATTGAGTCTAACCATTTAGCATGCAGTCTTCCTCTCTTTTCTACTGTCTTCCACCTTTCCTAGCATCATTGTATTTTCTAATGATTCATTTTTCTTCATGACATGGCCAGAGTATGACAGCCTTTCTAGCGATCTTGGCTTCCAGAGAGTTCAGGCCTAGAAGGCATTTGTTTGTCTTTTTGCCCATTAATGATATCATCATTATGTTTCTCCAGCACCACATCTAAAATGAGTTGATTTTCTTCCTGTCAGCTTTTTTCACTGTTCAGCTCTCACATCTGTACATGATGGATGTGGAAAATGGTGGGTTAGATGATCTTCACTTTAGTGCTCAAGAGTTATATCTTTACCTTTTATGATCTTGTCCAGTTCTTTCACAGCTGTCATTCCCAATCCTAGTCTTCTAATTTCTTGACTGTAGTCTCTGTTCTGATCTATATTTGAACCAAGGTGTGGGAATTCTTTGACTATTTCAATTTTCTCTTTGACTAGAATAAATTCTTATAAATCTTGTGTGATCATTATTTTTGTTTTGTTGATGTTTAGCATTCAGCCTGTCTTGCAGTTTCCTTCTTGATCTTCTGTAATTGCTCCAGGTCTTTGTTTCTGCTAGTAGTACTGTGTCATCTGCATATCTTAGGGTGTTCCTCTTATCTTCACTGATTGGACTCTTAGTCTAAACCCCTTCTGTATACAATATTTTATGCATAGAGGTTGAATCAGTAGGACAGTGGTATGCAGGCTTGGCTGACCCCTTTTCCGATTGGGAACAATTCTGTTTTTCCATATTCTGTTCTGATGGCAGTCTTTTGTTCTGAGTACAGGTTACACATGAGGACAATAAGATATTATGGTACCCATTAATCTAATCACAAGCCATAGCTAAAAGACTATATCTGTCTATATAAGTCAGTCCAAATTTTAGGATCTTCAGAGAAGGGCTTTCTTCCTGCGCCCACCACAGGCATGTTTGGTCATAATACTGGTGAGAGCCTTAAAAGGAGTGGCCCACAGGCTGTGGAACTCCCTCCCACAAGAGATCCAGTTAGCTTCTCTCAGCTCTTTTTCTGTTGTCAGGCAAAGACCTCTCTATTTAAGCAAACCGTTGATTTTTAATCACATGACAGAAGGGTGTTGAAAGTGGTGCACTGTGTTTTTATTTTGACAGTTATATTCAATTGTGTTGCATTTTATTTTATTGAAAATAATTACAATTATTTAATTATTGCTTAACAGAAGTACACAAAAAGGTTCTGAGTCACAAACTATATTTCAGTATAACAAAAGCAGGAAAATAGAAACACAAGAAGAGAAAGACAGCCACACCAGTGATAAATTTGACAAATATAAGCCAATTTGTATTTTAATTAGATTTTAAATGGTTTTTAATCCATGTACTTTTATTAGAAATTTTCTTTAATTGTTTTTTAACTGAGTAAAAGAAGTTATTAGCTTTTTATTTTGCATCATTGTATACTGTTCTAAGTCCTGCACTGGGACTCAGCGGGAACAAAGTGAATGAATGAATGAATGATTCTGCACCTTGAATGGTGTAAAGTTCTATTGTCATGGAAGCCATCAGCCAGCATTGTGATCAAATGAGTCTCATTGATTTATTAATGGTGACAGGAATAAAAAAGGGAATCTGAAGAAAACATATCATAATTAGTTAATTGATTTACTGAAATATAAAACTCATGGGAATGCTCATTAATTTCATCTATGGATTATTCAAAGAGTTCCTGCATGGCAGGGGGTTGGAATGGATGGCCCTTGTGGTCTCTTCCAACTCTATGATTCTATGAAAGAAGCCCAGATCAAGGTGTGTTTTATGATTTTGGCCTGCTAGTACACAACACTGGATAACAGCTAATCTCCATTTAAAGAAATTATTATAAGTGAACAACTGTATATACAAAACACAACAATATCACAACAATAAAGCAAAATAAAACAATTCATTTCACAACTTTGAATTGTGTTGTGGATCTCCTTCTTGGGTTCTGTTCAATGTAAGTGGTCATTTTTAAACTCCAGTGCTGTCTTTGTGTCAATCTAGTAGCTAGTCACCACTTTGTCAATATGGATGTGGTTAGAAATGCTGGTTAATTTATAAGTGGAAGTGGGAGTGAAAAGTAGAAGTCCAAGCTTCCAGTTACCTCTGTCCCAGAGGCAGAGGGAGAGGGGCAGGGGAAGGGAATATGTAAGACCGATACTCAATATGGGGGCATGGGGAATGCAGACTGCACCGGCTAAAACCTCAGAAAGAGATGTCATCCGATGAGCTGGCAGAAAGGGGCTACCTTCCCAGTCTAGTGGGGCCTGCTAGCTGGGAAGGAAAGCAAGTCTCCTCTATTTCCCACCTGGCCAGTAGCTCTGCCAGGCCTGGAAAAGAGTGTTGAAGAGAGGAGGGGGGTATTAAAAATGATCCACACCAGCTGTTAAATATACTACGTATACCACTGCTGACACTCAGGCACATAACCCTAACGTTTGTCAGCCTGAGTCAGATTTAAACACAACGCTAAGTATGGTTTGGTATACTTACCACTGTTTCTTTAAAGGACAGCACCATAGGAAGTTCATACAATCTGATTGTTCTGTAAAGTAGAAAGACTAAGATCTGTCCATTAGTGCTACAGTTAAGCTGAAGGATTATATCAGAAACTTGTATTGGTTCACTATCTTTCAGGTCCTCTCCTGAACACAAGAGATTTACACACATGAACATGCAGGCCAGAATTCTGTTAGCTAGGTAGTGGGGGCACCAATTGTTCCTTGATGGATTTCTTGTTGCAAAACATTATTGTTCTGATGCCCCATTAAAAATATAGAAAAAAAATGTTTTCTACTTCTCCCCATCTCTGGTCTCATAATTCTGAGGAGACTGCCCTGCTTGGCCTCTCCCCCACTCATCCACAGGCACAGTGTAGCACACCATGCACCTGCCGTGTGCCCCCTCACACAGAAACTTTGGGTTTATGCACAGATGCAGTCCCTCGTGCAGTCCCTCTTTCTTCCTCATTTCCCATTTCCCGAAACAATAGCTCTAAATTTCATGCCTAAGTCAGCCTCCTCTAAATGTTTTTTCACAGTCTTCACCAACACAGACTGTCCAAGTGCATACTCTGTGCTACTGTTTGGCGGAGCCATCCTAGAAATCTCTTGCCCCACCACTCTCCTTGAACTGGTTTGTTAGGTGGAGGTAATGCTAGGGGCCCTTTAGGGATTATTTCCTAGCGTCCAATCATACAGTCATCATCTGCTTTTAAGTTTGTAAAAGATAATAAACCACCTTCCCTCCCTCAAAAACTGTATAATGTCTCATCTTTTATAAATGGTGCTGCCATTTTTCAGCTTTCTGAAAAATCAAATGATTAAAAGGGTTCTGTAGATCTGCTCTGAGAAGAGACACACTGACAGATTTTAGCTTCCAGTCAATGGTCCAAGAAAATTGCTGCCTCAGAAGTAGGCAGTATCATCTGCAAGGATCCACAAAAATGAAGGTGAATAGTAGTCAAAACCAGTCAGGAAATTAATTACAGTCCTACATGTGCCTCTCCCTGTTCCTGGAAGTAAAAATTATATCTATATATCTATATTTATGTATCTCTCACAGTAATAGCAAAGTAAGCAGCTATTTTATGCCCTTTCATGACATCCAAAATCTGCTGGATGATGTGGCTGTCTCATTCTGCCTAATGGTAATGGTGTCACTAGGAGATGTGGGGTATGTGACTGCACTGGGTGACACTCTAACATCTGCTTTTGGGCAGAAACAGACTGTGGCATTCACCTGTGTCCCATTAAAAAAATTAAATTTTAAAAAAGTAAAAACTTATTTTTTTGAAAAAAAAAACTTTAAAAGCATCACATTTTACCAAATTTTCACTTTAAGCACATGAAACGATGCATAAGTAAATACATTTAGGTAAGTAAATACATGTGTATGATGTTGTAATTTAAAAGTATAATTTTAATTGTGCTAGTTGTTTATGTCATAACTATTACCATTACATTAAGTGATATATGGGAATTACGTTTTATGAGTAACAGTACAAAAAACATTACTAAGGATTCTGTATGGAGTGGTATGGGAGGGAGCAATGCAGGGTGAAACCATGAGTTACTGCACTGGATGACACTAACCCTAGTGACACCACTACCTAATGTAATCTTACAACATAGATTAGTGCTTCTCTGTACATGTCTATTAAAAAAGCAGCTGCAACTGATTTTTGTGGGGCTTTTGCCTTGATAAATAGGCACACAATTACAGTCAAACTTACATGAACAGATACAATGGCTTCCTGGCATACTACACCTTTTATAACACTGGTTAACTTCCCAGCCTCACAAGGACACTTTTGGCCAGTTTATGACATCTCCTTTCTGGTTCCCAGCCTGTACACACATTCTCAAACTCCCTCCACATTGATATGGTCATCCATTCAACCTAGCCTTAGGCAATACCTTTCCTTCTGCCTTTGTTTTTCGACAACTACAGTAAGCCCTCCACATTCACAGCTTTGACTTTTGCAGATTTGATTATTTGTGGATGTGATTAATATACTCTCTCTAGGAACACCTCTAGATCCTCCAGCATAACTCAACATCTGCTGGAATATCTAGAGAACACGAATCTCGGTATTTTTAGGTCCTCCAGCAGAATTCTATAGTCAACTTCTGGTGGAATGTAACCACAGAATTGTGCTTGAGGATCTAGAGATTACTAAAGAGGTATTCTCTGAGGTAAACAAATTGGTGTTTTTTTATTTCCAGTTTTTCCACTTTCATGGAAGTTCTGTGCCCCAACCCCAGCAAATGTGAAGGACTTACTGTATAGTTAAAACTCAGATTTCCCTCTTATCACCATATCCACAAGTTTTGCATTTCCATGACTATTCATACAGTCTGATTATAAAAATCCTTCTTGGGCACCAGTTGACTTCATACATCTGAGGCAGTAGACCAAGTCTATTTATGCTCCAATGTCTTTTGCTCCGTTAATCTCAAAGGTACTACAGTATCCCTTTGCACACTGATATTCCTGACTAAGATGTCTAAGGCCCTGTTACAGACTGCCAAAATAAAGCTGCTTCGAGTCTCTTTGGAGGTATGCTATTTGAATGATGCATGGGTCCTAAGAGTCCGGAGGTCGTGCCAAAGCCACACTCCATTCCTAAACAATGGAGTGCAGCTTTGGTGCAGCTTCCGGATTTTTAGGGTGCATGTATCATTTAAATAGCATACCTCCAAAGAGACCCGAAGCAGCTTTATTTTGGCAGTCTGTAACAGGCCTATGTCTCTGAATTTTACTTGACTTCAGTGACACTGACTTGAGAGTAAGCACACAGAAGATCATGCTGTAGAATTTTCAAAGGGAGGCACAAAGATTTCATTCACCAAACAGGAATAAATACAGTGCTGAATTGCTGATGGCTGGTAGCTCTGATGTCAGTCTGAACAATAAAATTGCTCTCCAAGGTGCTGGATGCAAGTGCCCAAATAGATTTGCCACATTGAATAGCTCTTTTAAAGTTCAAATAAAACCCTAGGTTGGATTCACTGCCCCAATGACATAAGCGCTACCAGCTGCGACTGCTATACATAACTTGGGAGTAAATTCGACTCAGCCCAGTCCAGTTTCCTTTTTGAGTGGTATTACTCATTCCCAACAGTGCAATGATGAAAGATAGAGAATTGCCATCTTAAGATTGGAAAAACATTTTGAAAGTCTTTAAACCAAACATCATTTTTTAACAAACCAGTGTAAGATTTTTACATGTTATTTTTTTTTCTTGTAAGAGGAATAATATGCAATTTCTCTAATACTGAATTTATCCTATTTGCTCTTATACTCTTATACTATATTATAGTGTGACTGGGAGTGGAGGAGGGAGTAAATGAGCTAGACCTTTATGCACTTAACCCCATACCATACTCAATATTATAGCTGAACCAGGCTGGTGAACTTAAGAACTCCAGCACAGAAAGCTCATAAAATCTGCTTGTTGTGCAAAGGAGGAAGATGAAGAGTTTCCCAACAGTGCCACTGCTAAACTCCAGGAGTTATTTAAGAAATATCTTTATGCCCTTGATCAAAGGAGTCAAACTCAGTCTGAATTCTTTCAATGTATT
Organism: Sceloporus undulatus; assembly: GCF_019175285.1. Classification (NCBI taxonomy): domain Eukaryota; kingdom Metazoa; phylum Chordata; class Lepidosauria; order Squamata; family Phrynosomatidae; genus Sceloporus; species Sceloporus undulatus. The sequence goes on along the minus strand of NC_056522.1, from coordinate 316,682,889 downwards.
TTCCCATGTCCTATTGTATTTCACAGCACAGAACTTTTTAAAACAATAAATAGAACAAATATTCCATCCTCTTTTTCTGTTATATTTTACAGACCAGAAAAAGGCAGACAAACAGCCTGATTTTATCCTCTGTATGTTTACTTAGGGGTTAATTCCCAAAATGTTCATTAGGATATACAGTCAACCCTCCATATTTGTGGTTTTGACTTTTGCGGATTTGATTATTTGCAGATTTGATTAATATGTTGTGTCTGGGAATTTCTAGGTCCTCCAGCATGACTCTATGTCCATCTTTCATAAGAGGTTGTGCTGGAGAACCTAGAGATTCCTAGAGAGAACACTTCTCTAGGCATTTATAGATGTTTTCCAGCACAATTCTATGGTCAATCTCCAGTGGAGATTGACCATAGAGTTACACTGGAGGATCTAGTGTTTCCTAGACTGGTGTTTTCTCAGGTAAAAAAAAATGTTTTTGTTATTTGCAGTTTTCCCCACTTTCTCAGGGGTCCTGCATCTTAACCCCAGTGAATGTGGAGGGCCCACTGTACTCCCAAGAAAAAATTGTGTAGGATTACCACTTTGGGCCCTTGCTGAACATTTTCAAGTTTCTTCTATATATGTGTTGTGTGCTTTCAAATTGTTTCTGACTTATGTAAAACCTAATACAAACCTATAATGGCATTTTTTTGAGCGAGGATTTGAATGAACCCAGATCTCCCAGAGTCCTAGGTCAGCACTCAAACCACTACATCATGCTGTCTGTACCCATTTCTTAAAATGAAAACAGCTTACTATATAGAGCTGAAGAAGGTGTCCACATTTCAGATCTTGCTGCTTTGTTTTAGTCTATGTTGTGAGCTGCCTGGGTTCCCAGGTTAGGAGAAAGATAAGCCATTATGTAAGGGTCCTGGAAGCTTGGGGGATCTCCTGGAGGTTTCAGGGACCATAAAATAGAATCTTATGCTGTGAATTTCTCCACACTTGCCCTAGGGAATGTTGCACCTGTCTATATGTTGTGTTTATGGCGAGGAATGACATTGAGGTTAAACAGGGCCATGCCTCATGAACAGCTTTGGGAAATTTCAGCATCCTTTGTGAAATGAGATGAAACTTCAGAGGAGTTGTTATGCTGAAAGAAAGAGGGAACATATTGCCATTACCAAAGTACTCAAGCCAACAGGTCTCTGGCAAGTCATTCGCTTCATGAAGCAAAGGATAAGATGGTGCCTGTTCTTCATTCCACATAAAACCTGGCACCTTCATATAGCTTGATTATTATTTCCATCATCCCTTACAGGACCTAATGGGAGGAGTTGTGAATATTTATGCTTTGTTTATTAATTTGCTAATTTTGCAGTCTGGACCAAATGCACCAAGAAGCAAACAGAATAAAATGTATATAACAACTATGGCCCAGTACAGATGGGCAGGAAGGGGTGGTAAAACACAGCTTTCTGCCCCAGATTGGTGCTGCAGCAAACGCAAGCCCCAGCACTGAGCAGGCCTCTGCAGAGCACAAAAAGGAGCTAGTTTTTCTGGCTCCTTTTTGTGCCTCTGAAGAGGCGCCATAGCTGATGCCAGGTGCCTTGATTATGCCCCTTTGGCGCGGCACTGTTTGGGTGCTGCACCAAAAGGACATCATCATTGTGTGCACCATCTGAACGGGTACATGCAAAGATGGCACTCGGGCAGCGCAGGGATGGTTGTGAGCGTGGGAAGGCTCAGACCTCACCCTGCCCACAGACCGGTGCTTTTTGCCCATCTGTACTGGGCCTAAGATACAAAGTCAGGTTAAATGTGAAAGATTCACCAACAGTAGCACCTATCCAAAAAGTCTAACTAAAGAAATAAGTTTTTGCTTACTTCTCTGGATGCTGGCAGGAGACAGCTTCAAGGAAGCCACTTTAAAGGGTAGATGCTACCACTAAACAGACACCAGCCTAGCTACTGGTGGCTGGAATATCACAGCATGCTATAAGCCAAGAATGGATAACTGTAGTCCTAGAGATGTTGTCACCAAATAAGCTATAATTTGTGTTGTCTGTGTTTTGATCTTACTTATATATTCTATGAAACTAAACTGTATATCATATAAACTTAAACTGAGGAAGGCTTGGTTGGAATAAGCCTTTCAGATCAATATAATGTCTGGAGAGCTACACACTCTCCAGTCTTCAGCTAAACAGGAGACTTCATAGTTGAGAAGATGCAACTCCCAAAGTTGTTGGACAGATCTATCCAGCATCAGCCCTATCCAGCATAGTTAACTATGATGAGTTATGGCAGTCACAATTAAAATGTCATATGGAGAACCAGATATATATAATACAAGGATATTGTATAAATACAAGGATTTAAGCAACACTTATTTTGAAATGCAGTGCAATAAACACTTATGCTTTGATAATAAGGAAGGAAGGGTGCTTTCATCCAATAGAGTCCAGTTTTTGGTGTACCTCAATTCTCTTTACAGGTGAAATTGTGACTGATACTCAGAAATACTTGCTTCCATGGATAGTCCATTATCATATTTGAGTGTCTTTTTTCATTAGAGTGGCTGCTGAATATGATAAAGTTTAATTCTTGGTGTAAGTCTGCTGATGTCATTGGTATTTCTACAGTAACAATATTAACTTCATAGGCTAAAATGAAAAATGAATTAAACAACAAACAAACTTTAATTAGCAAAGCTAAAGAGGGTCTTTAAGGGAGACTGGAAATTTTAATTTTTAGTCTTGAGTGTCTCTTGTTAGAGCTAATAACTTATTGGATGAGATCAGTGATGTTTGTTTAGTGTCTTGTTCTGTATGTTGATTGTGTTTCATATGCATTATCATGCTTTTATTACTGCAAATCTATTCAGGGCAGATGGATGTTTGAAAATATCGTTGTCTGTATATTTGTTTTGTTCAAGGCCAGGCTCAGAAGCAAAATAAAATCTAATTATTACGCTAATGTAAATTTATTATAGAGCTGTTAAATATAATTGTGATTTACAAGAATCATATTGTGAAGCCAAAATTATTTCACTGCATGGCGCTAGTTGCTCGCGGACAGAATTATATGCAGTAGTTTAATCAGTTTTCTGATTCTCTTCCTTTGAATTTCATAAACTGTGGGTACAACAGATCAATTAGCATTACAATTGTGTTGGGATGATCTAGTCATGCCTCCTGTATGGAGGTAGTGTTCTTTAAGACTGAAGTGACTGCAAGGCAGTAACAAAACTAAATTATACTGTCTATGATTATATTTTGGTACATCAGGAAAGTGTGATGTGGGGCAGAAAGGACCCTCTTAAATCAAGAATGATGTGCTATTAAATAACTTGGCCCAAACACTGCTGTGGATCCCATCTGCACAACAGTTGCTTTATCAATGACACACCTGCCTGTACTGCCACTAGATGACTTAAACAGATGAGCTGTGTGACATGGAAACCTAAATCAACTGGGGTTACTACTAAAGATCCTGGAAATACCCACGACCCTTCCCCTGAATGCAAGACGTTGGTATCTCTTGTATTACAGAGAAGTGTTCCACAGTGTCAGCTAGTTTGAGAATATTATTGTTAAATCTGGGGTGGTGGAGGCAACTATGACTGGATATGTTCACAATGAAGCCAATTTTAGATGAAAAAAACCCATAAAAATTATTTGCACTGTGTGGCGTAGGTATTATTATCTGGATGTGCATTGTGAAAACTTCGTTTTCTTGTTATGTGACCCTAACAACAACAACAATAACAACAACAACAACTTGTGGAAAGATGTAACAAGAAGGCTCACATTTCCCTGTCCTCAGCCAGTCTGAAATAGAGATAATTAGATAATTTGCTTCTTGACTTCAGTGTGAAATCAAAACAAATTTCTCCAGTGTTCTGAACATTCTCAGTTGCTTCTCCCTCCCTTTCTTCTTCTCATTTCTCCCAATTGCAGGTGGGACACATTATCTTTGGCCAGTCTAAACAGTGTACTGAAGTCAAACCTTTAAGTTTTTTCTTCCTACTCTTTGTCATTTATTTTGCCTTGAATAATCAATCAGCTGTAGTGATTTATATATTTTTTGTTTCTCATGTTGTGACTCAGATATTTTAGTTTTCTACATTTTATGTGTTATATGATTACTTGATCTTTTTAACTTTTCTGAAAACCTGTTTGTGGATCACTTTCTGTCTCCAGGAAATTCTTAATATCGTGCAGCAAATCTACATTTCAAGTACTTTTTAGTGGTAGCTTCTGTTAAAATCCATAATTCCATGCCATACAGTAGAACCAGGAATATATAACACTGTGCAATGTACATTCTCTAGAATAATTTTAATTTTTTCCCCCTGCACTTTACATTTTTCAACTTTTAAAAGCTGCATTGGTTTTTAACTTTTAACTTTTTTGACTTTTAGGGCACAATTATGAACCCACTGCTTAGTCAGTCAGATTCTAAGGAGTATAGTAGTTCTTCTCTGCATTTTAGTTTTAGAACCTCCTTGGTTTCAAATCCTCCTGTGAATCCAAGTTATTTCTCCTGCCGCTTCTTTGCATTTCTTGTAAATTCTACTATGTATTTTGGCAGTTTCTATTTGGGTAATATGGGTGTCATACAGATGGGGCAAAAGGAGCAGCCAGATCACAAAGACCCGACGCCGCAGCCCTGAGGCCGGCAGAAGTGTTTTTTCCTGCTCCTTTTCCAGCTGGGTTCACGATGCCTTAGGCAGACTTGGTGCACTTTCAAGACAGTTTGGGGGGTATGCAGTTTTGGGCCATACTAATAATCAAACTGAAGCAAATGTTAGCATTGGTTCCTCTTGTATAAACGATACTGAAAATATCAATTAAACCATCTTCACTTTACTATTTCTGCAAAAACATCAAGTTAGGGGGATTGTCAGTTTTATTAACTCAGTGCCATGGCCAAGTCATTATTTCCTAAGATAGCAATAGTTTCTCGAGCCAGTGTGCTGTAGTGGTTTCAGTGTTGGACTAGGAGTTTAGACTATGAATCCACACTTGGGCATGGAAATCCATTAGGCGACCTTGGACAATTTGTACTGTCTCAGCCTAAGAGTAAGGTAGTGGCAAATCCCCTCTGAATAAATATTGTCAAGAAACCCCTATAACTGCACCACCATAAGCCACAGTTGACATCAAGGCAACCAACAACAATGACAATAGTTGTTTGTCTAAAAAAATAAGGGAAAGTTCTGCGCAAATAAATTACTGATTCCTTCCCTTACTTGTTGGAGACAAAAGGTTACATCCTAAGGGGTTTTTTTCTTTAGCTGTGATTTCTTTGGCAAAGTCAAAGCTGTGGTCTTGGCCAAGGTCATAAGATCAGCTCTAAGGAGAGGGAGAAGTCTTGGTTTAACAAACACCCAAAATACTTAATTCATATGTTTGAATGGGCTTGGATTTTAACATCTAGTTTGAAACCATTAACTCATTTTTCAATTGAATGTTTCCATCATATTGCTGGTCAAATCTGAAATCATTGAATAAGATCCCTAAATGGTTTTAACTGGATATGAAAGAATTGTGGTGACATGACTGAGCCCTTTAGCTATCTTGCTTATCAGAGGGGGAGGGGGAGGAAAAGCAGCTGGTGTTATGAGTCTCTTGGGACCTGTTAGAAAGGAATGAGTGTAGTCAGCTTAGCGCCATTCTCTTCTTACTTACTGAGTTGGCAGACCTCATACTCACTGCTGGACATGGACAGCAGTCCAAGGATTGCAGCAGCTTGCTTCATTTTGCTTTCTGTTGTTACTGCAAACATCCAGGGTTTCATTGCTGCTTTGACTCTTGATACAAAACTCATTGGGGAGCAACATTATTACTGCTTTGTTTCTTGATATGAAATTTGCCTGGAAAATCTTGTGTCTGTGAGTTTGAGGGAGCTTGCCAATAAACTTTACTTAGCTTGCCAACATCTTCTGAATTCTTTCCTAAGACAAGGAGTTTAGAATAAGCAAGGCCATGAGAAACAGATTTTTCAGATTCTTGCTCTGTTTTGATTGCCTAATTAATACTATAATTTCAGCAGAATTTGTTAAAAGATAAGGGGGCTGGCCCTACTGTTAAGCAGAGTGAGATAGTGGCTTCAGGTTCTGAAAAAGCACCAAAAGTTTAAGTTAGTTTATTATTGCATTTTAGTGCCAGCGTTGAGAAGAGGCATTTGTGGGATGGTGGTTTTTGTTGTTGTTGGTGGTGGTGTTGTTCATTTGCCAGAAGAATTTGCTTGGCTTTCTTGGGTCTGGGTGCCATTTGAAGCTTGTGCCAACCCTGAATCTTAAAAAGGTTCATGTTGTACATCATCATAATAACCTTAGTAAGTACTTTGCAGTCAGACCCAGAGGAACACCAGGCACTTTGTTGACCACGTGTCTAGATATTTGATTACACAGTTGCAAGGCTTGGGAAAATTACTGTTTGGACTGAAACATCTAGTATTCTCACCCTGCGTGAGCAGTGGCCAGGCTGGCTGGAGGGTTCTGGGAGCTATAGTCCAAGAAAAAAAAATCTAAGTTCTGGGCAGGTGCAGTATTTATTGGGCTGCATGCAGTCTAATGCCTAAGTGAAGAAAAGCCTGATACATAGATTGCAAGGTTGGTTTTTTTTTTTTTTTTGCAGACTGTTTACTATTATTCTGTTGTTTTACAGACCAGAAGCTAAAAGACAGAGATGTGTTTAAGGTCACTCATTCAACTTGTGAGATAGATTTGAGTGTTATGTCTTCCATGATTTGACACCGACATGTTTTGCATTATCATGCATTCCACTTGGAACACTGCAGTAAGTGTAGGTATCAGAAACAGAGGATCTGAAGGAGAACATTAAGAGAAAAACACACTCAGCTGCCCACAATAATATACTAGGCTAATGGTAGAAAGAAAATAGGACAAGATTGCTAGCTATTCCTATGCACTTTGCACACTCTTCTAATTTCATTTTAACATTTAAACTTTTGTGTAACATATATTAAATGGCTCTTACCACAATAAACCTATTTTTAGTTTTAATGAGAAATAAGATAAAGTCAGACAGACATTTCAATGACTTTTGACTATTGGTGTTAATAAATTTTACTCTTTGTTTAGCAACTCGTGATGCATTTACCAGATAAAAGACTTATATCTCCATGACATATTTTACTGCTCCAATTCCTTAGTAGATATCACCAGCCCAATTTTCTTGAAAGTTCTTTCTTGGATATTTGGATATCTTCAAGTGTATATTATGTTTTAAGCAACTCTAGGCTTTTCCAGATTGGTTTAAAGATGTGTGAGTTCTTGCAATACAGCTCTTTTCATTTTCCCAGATTTTATTGGGGTTTGCAGTAGTTGTTGCCTTTGTACCCATTTGTCACCTTCTTGGAGGGGGGGGGGGGGGTTTTTTTTATTTTTTTGGTTGGGGTTTTGGGCATTTTCCAACGCCCCCCCCCCCCCCCGGTGAGGCATGGTTTGCTGAGGTGGTAATATCTTTTGATATGGGGCCCATGTAATGCAAATTTTCACCCTCTGGTTTTTTTTTAAAACTCTCCACCCCAAGAGATATAGTGCCACACTGTCAAACTGCTATTTCACTTATGTACTATAAGAATGTGGATGCATCCGCTCTGCAGAAATAATCTAGTTGGATATCACTTTAACTTCAATGGCTCAATGCTATGGAATTTTGGGATTTGTAGTTTTGTGAGATATTTAGCCATCTGTGTCTGAGAATTCTGGTGCCACAACAAATACAATTCCCAGAGTTCCATAGCACTGAGCCATGGCAATTAAAGTGGTGTCAAACTAGATTATTTCTGCAATGTGGCTGCAGCTTATACCACTATAACTCTAAACATTAAAAAAAAATACAGGAGGGGGATACTTTTTTGGCATGGCAGGTCTCAGAATTTAAAAGAAGTCCATTAGAGGAGGTGAACCAAATGTTGCCATAAAATAGGCTAGGATAACTGAAAATTTGATATACACAGTAGCCCCTTCTAATTTACAAAGGATCCGTTCTGGATCCCCTTGCGAAAATGGTGACTTGCACATATTCGAGTCCCATAGAAAATAATGGCACGTGCGCAGGGGTGCACCGCCATTTTATTAATTGCCACTTGTTCCTTCCATGAAAAGCAAGACCGCAGATTCCAAGTCCACAAAAAGGGAGGGACAACTGTATTTCTTTAAACCCCCCTGAGAATTACAGCAACAAATACCATAACCTCCGGATGTATTTACCCTGGCTAAAGGATCCCTCAGTTTGGTGAGAAGATGTGGAAGAGTGTTTATCTTATATATTCATTGTGTCTACGTCTCCAGATGCTATTTCTTGGAACACTGCAAAAAAATGGGAGGAAACGCTGTGTGGTTAGTTAGAAGATCAGTGAAGTATCAAGCACTCTGCTTGTTGGATTCCACCGAGTCACAATAAAAAGGCAGAAGTGACAAAGGCTTTCTGGGACTGTTGTTATATCCGGCTCCTATGTCCATCTCTCCCCCAACCTGGTGGCCTCCAGATATCTTGGACTACAACTCTGTCTGTGCTTAGCCAGTATCCATTGCGTATCCATATCTGCTGTCTGTGGATGGTGGGAGACCAGCAATTTAGAGAATGGTCCCTATGTAACATAGCATAATGAGTTTTCAACATGTAGAACAGTCCCGTCTAGGGGGATGTGGTCAGTTTGTAAAAGAGAAACAAACTTACTTCTGTTTACTCCATTCCATGAATGATCTGTGAGAAACACTATGTGCCCTGTTTGAAGGAAGATGATAAAGGTAATAAACAGAAGATTTTAAACAACTCTTTGACCTCACAGTATAAAGAATTCCACTGGCCCTGAACTGAAATGGTTTACTGTTATTGTTTCTCTCTCTCTCTCTCTCTCTCTCTCTCTCTCTCTCTGTGTGTGTGTGGGAGAGAGAGAGGGTAGGTGTAGATTTGGGAATTGTGGGATAAGAGAAAACAGTGTCTTCCTTCTTTGTGGTCTCTGTGACTCACATAAATGTGTCTTTCTATACCTGTGCAAAATGTTCAGAACATTCTAGATCTTTTTGCAAGAGCGCACCTCCTCCACTGCACATGTTTGGAACCATTCACTCCAGTTTACATGAGTTTCTTTGTTGTCCTCCTCTCTCAGAAAAGCAGCATTTGTGGAATGCTCTGTCTCTTTGCTGAGTGTACGCTAGTTTTTCCTCTTGCAATTTACAAAATGTTTATAGTTAGATAAATAGATAGTTTTATTGTTTTGTACTTTTCTATATATTTTTCCCTCAGTGGTGTTGCCTCTCCCTAACAACCAGGCTTTTATAGCTTCAAAATCTTTATTTAACAAATGTTCTGACTGTGGAACAAAAGTACCTCTCTTGATTTAACATTCACCCAAGTGCCTTCATTGTTTTGAAGAACACCTTAACATCACTTCAATTGTTTAGCTTTCACCTCTCAGAGTAGAAAAACCAGAGTAGCTAAACTGCATGCATGGCTTTGTTATTATTTGGTCTTTCTCCCCAAGAACTTTGATAAAAATTAACTGCTAAAGATCATGACAATCTTTCAGAGACCTCCTCCTTTGACATTATCTCAACCAACACTTGTTCCATCTAAAAGCTCAGATATCATTGGGGTCCAATCTAGCGCAGTATCCAAAAGCTCTGGTCACATGTCTGAGATGATATAGAACCATTGCTTCAACAACTTGCAGAATTGAGCTGCTTCGGTAACACAGCATCTTCCACCTTCAAAGACATTTAAGCTAAATGACTGTGTCAAGTCTTTATCAATAGAATGTCATCTGAATCAATTGACTTTATCAGATCATGATCTTCCAAGATCTAAAGGTCTGAAGATCAAGGAAAACAGATAATCTGCAGTGCATCTGAAGAACTGAAAAAGAAAGAAAAGGAATTGTAAAGGATGAAGAAGAAATTGGTGAAAGAAATTCTATCCAGTTTTTATTGGTTATCAACTATTTCTCTAGTAAGATCTAGCATGGAGTGCGTTAATATACAACCATCTCCAGCAGTCCATGTGACCCCAGAACCAGAACTGGAATCTGTGAGTCTGGACTAGAGGAGATTCATTATATGTCATCACACTCAGAAGGTGAGATTTGTGGAGAACCCTGTATTCTCCCCAATGCCTTAATCCTGAGCAATTTATAGTTCCTACACTGACAGGGAGCACTATTGACACCAGTTCCACCCCAGATCCAGGTCTAGGGAGCATACTCCAAGATCACATTACTCTGCCTATGTGTTTGATTGTAGAACCATGCTTAGGAGTAAGTATTCAAGGTCATTTTCCTGTGCTTTGGAGGGAGGACTACCTGGTTTGAGAGGGAGATCTTATAGATATATGGAGCAATTTACCATGTCTTCTGTAACACAGTAGTCACTACAACCAACCTTGGTACAAACCTTAATACCCATCATAATACTATTCTTCACACCAGAGGAGGGCAACCAAAACGATGAAGGGTCTGGAAACCATGCCCTACGAGGAGAGACATAGGAAGCTGGCTATGTTTAGCCTGGAGAAGAGAAGGTTAAAAGGTGATATGATAAGCTTGTTTAAATATTTGAAGGGATTTATATTAAGGATGGAGCAAGTTTGTTTTCTGCTGCTCCAGAGTATAGGACCTGGAACAAGAGATTCTATCTCAACATTAGGAGGAACTTCTTGACAGTGACAGCTGTTCGACAGTGGAACACACTCCCTCAGAGTATGGTAGAATCTCCTTCCTTGGAGGTCTTTAAACAGAGGCTGGGTGGCCATCTGTCTGGGGGGCTTTGATTGAGAATTCCTGCATGGCAGGGGGTTGGACTGGATGGCTCTTGTGGTCTCTTCCAGCTCTATGATTCTATAATCTCCTGATGGTCACTGATACTCTAAATCTCCATTGGGTAATGTGAAGTCTTTCCAGTCCATTAAATCAGAATAGCTGCAACACTTATATGAGAAATATTGATGCCTCTGGAAGAAGTCACTAATCCAAATACAGACCCCTGCATCTATCTCATGCTGCTGTCCTTGTTGCGTATGATGCAGGAGCCATGGCAAATGGTCTGTTTCTCCTTCACTGAAGAAAAATGACAATTTCTTACAGAGTGCAAGAAAGGGGCTCTTCTATCCTCCTCCACCAAATTGATCATAGTAGATGTGACTTAAGGACAAGCCAAGAACAAGCCACACTCAGCTACTTCTGAAAAGAAGGCAGATGAAGTGGGGGCACATATTCTATTGCACGGCTGTCCTATCACTGCAAATTTCAAACTGTTAGGATTCTATGGCTGTATACCAACTATGCCTTTGGGAGAAGATTATTTCCTTTTCTAAATAACCTCTCTCCTGATCAGAAATAATTAGCTCTGATCTATCACACAGAATTTTGTTATTTAGCAGCCCAACAAATAAACACAGCTCATCATCCAAAGCATAGCAAATGCTCTGGCAGGGCAATAGCCTTCAGGTAACATGCAGGACTATACCCAGTGTCCATGTTACTGTTGAAGATGACCCATTTAATGGGGATTATTCAGTGCCAAAATAGATGACAAGTGAGATTGCCGTGATAAGCTTCATACCAGGGCCAAATGACTTGGTTTCCAGTCATGTGCTATATCACAATATAGATCTAATTAAAAGTGGAACTGATCTCAACAATCTACACAGTGTTCTAAGACTCTTGTCTTTAAAATTTTTTTATCCATCTTCTGAAGCATTGACATCTGCTCAGTGTTCTTATAATCAAGGCAAGTAAAAGTCACCTTTTCATTCTAAAACCTTTGGCAACACAAGACACTTTAACTGCCCTGCTCATTCCACTTACCTTATGTCTTTGATCCTTTTATTTGGCAACAGGTTTCACCCTTATGTCCATCATTGGCAAATGGGTCCTGTCCATTATCCAGCATGGTTATGCAATTGAGCTTCATACTTTTTTGAATCTTTTTGAATCTTTATTCTACCACTGCTTGCTTCCTGTGATTTGCAGAAAGGATGAACTGTATCAATTTGGGATACTTCTGCTTTTTGTCTCCAGAGCTCCATGTGTCTTCACCAAATGCATGACTATAGTGGTATCTCTACACAATGGGCATCATTGTCTATCCTTATAGAGGCACAGATTAATAGTATAATAATTTATTTATTATGGTATTTATACCCCGCTCTTCAGCCCTAAAGGCTCTCAGAGCAGCTTACAATTATTCAGTCACATTAAAAATAAAATGACCATTGGTAATCATAATCAACACAAAAATAAAAAAGATATAATGAAAAGCAAAAGATGGTGAGACTCCACATTGGTGGCCAAGACTAGACCAGGTGCCAGCTGTGGACAGCTAATGAATTACTTATATCAAAAATAAGAGTAAAACTCAAGCAGAAAAAAAGTAATTGTTCCAAAATATGATCTCAGCAACATATCAACAGAATTTATTGATAATATAAAGAACAGATTTGCGCCCCTAAGTGTAATAGACCATGAACCAGAAGAACTGAAGCCAGGGACATAATAAAAGAAGAATACAGACAGAAACATTCAACAGACAAAAAGAAAAAGAAAGAGAAGAAACCATGGATGATAGAGACACAAAAGACTGCAGCAACTATAGGACCATAACATTGATCTTTCACACAAGCAAAATTGTGCTCAAAATTCTGCAACATAGACTCCAATCATACATGGAGAATGAAATCCCAGAGGTCCAAGCAGAGTTCAGGAAAGGAAGAGGCATCAGGGGCCACATTGCTAACATACGATGGTTAATGGGGAGCATCAGGGAATTCTGAAAGAAAATCAGCATGTTCTTCATAGATTGTAGTCTTGATGAGAAATCTGTACTTAGGATAATAGGCTACTGTCAGAACAGAGTATGGAGAAACAGAATGGTTCCCAATTGGCAAAGGGGTCAGAAAGGCCGCATCTTATCACCCTACCTGTTCAACTTAAAGGCAGAATATATTGTAAGGAAAGCAAACTTGAACACAGAAGGAGGAGTGAAAATAGGAGGAAGGAATATCAACAATCTAAGATTATGTAGACGACACCATATACTAGCAGAAAACCCTCACAGACCTGGAACAACTACTAGAAGATCAAGGAAGACAGTGTAGACTGCTAAACTAAAGAAAATAAAAATAATGACCATGCAGAATGTACACTAATTCAAGCTGATAGACAATGAGAAATAGAAATAGAAAAGTTTATCGCAAGGGGGCAAAACGTCCCCCGATGTGTTCTAATGAGCAGGAGCGCGGGCGTGCACGGAGCGTGATGGAACCCGTGGGGCCCAGAACGCTAGTTTACCGCACGGTGGAACGCCGCCGCTGCCGCCGGGCATTCCCATCGGGTTTCCGATGTGTCCAGGAAGCGCCATTTCTGGGAACGCTTTTGAAAACTGTTCCCCAGAAAATGGCGTCCTGGAACACATTGGGAACCGATGGGAACGCCCGGCGGCAGCGGCGGCATTCCACCGTGCGGTTAAACTAGCGTTCTGGGCCCATCAGGTTCCCATCATGCTCCGTGCGCCGCCTGCGGTGCTCGTTAGAACACATTGGGGGACGTTTTTGCCCCCTTGCGATAAACCTCAGTAAAAGAGTTCTCATACCTGGGATCAAACATTGATAGAGGTGGGTACTGCAGCCAGGATATCAGAAGAAGGTTAAGAATGGGGAGAGCGGCTCTGAAACAACTAGAAAAGATCCTAAAATGCAAAGATGTACAACTCAGCACAAAAGCTAGAATCACAAAAGCCACTGTATCCCCTATCACCATGTATGGATGTGAGAACTGGATAGTTAAGAAACAAGAAAGGAAGAAAATACAGTTGGTCCTCTGTTTTTGCGGAGGATCAGTTCTGGACCCCCCTCTGAAAATGGAGGCTCGCGCATATTCAAGCTCCATAGGCTTGAATATGTGCCCCATTGAAAATAGCAGAGGTCGCCCCTCGGGATTTTTGAGGTCACGGATCTGAGATCTGTGAGTTAGGAGGGGGAACTGTACATTCATTTGAGATGTGGTACTGGAGGAGAGTGCTGAGGATCCCATGGACAGCTAAAAAGAGGAATAAATGAGTCCTAGAGCAGATCAAGCCAGAAAACTCTCTGGAAGCCAATATGACAAAACGTGGGCTGTCATACTTCAGACACATCATGAGAAGGCACAACTCACTGGAAAAAACAATAATGCTAGGAAAGGCCAAGGGAAGTAGAAAGAGAGGAAGGCCACATGCTAGATGGATGGACTCTATTAAGGAGGTCACAGGTATGACTTTACAGGAATTATGCAGAACAGTGGTGGGCAGGAAGTCTTGGAGATGTCTCATCCACAGGGTTGCCAAGGGTTGAGGTCAACTCAAGGGCAGTAGGATGGAGTTATTGGTAAGAAGGTATCATCATTGTCATCATCATCATTGCCATCGTTTTATTCATTTATATCCTGCCTTTCTCCCAATATAGGGATTTAAGATGTCTAACAACATGTTAAAAATACAAATTAAAAACAATATAAAAGGAATGAAATAGAAATATAAACAATTTATGAAGTTAAAATACTGAACTTTAAAAATGTTAAAATATCTTAAAGCACTGTATACAAACATCAGTTGTGGCTTGCTGGGGAGAGAAACTGAATCTCCTTGCAGGAGAGAGAAAACACATCCAGGTGGAGGGGGGACCCCAAAGCAGAGGTGAGGGAGGGGGCAAGCCTCCCTGAAGGCTGGGGGATTTTTTTGATGGGGAACAGACTCTCCAGTAATGATGACCTGGCGTAGTGGGGGAAGCATGCGCAACTCCCTTGGTGCTGCCCCATCCTTTTCCTCCTGAGGAAGGAAGGATGGGGGAGGAGTGTGCATGGTGAAGACATGGTGAGGGAGGAACTGACCAGGTGTTATCCCTCTTCTGGGGTGACACCTGGAGCGGCCCACACCCCCCACACCCCTCATGATGCCACTGTCACAGGGGGCTTGTCTTTGTCTTCTTCTAAGGTTGAGAGAGTGTCACTTGCCCAAGTTTTCCCAGTGGGTTCCTACTGCCAAGTGGGGTTTTGAACTCTGGTGTACAGAATCATAGGAGCTTATTGCTCTGCTTAAATAACCTGATTTAATAATCTGAATTCAAGCCTAAATCAGGAGGCAGCCAGGTCCTACCACAAGGATTTTGTCGTCGAAGCTGCCAGGTGAGTACAGCCCGGTTACAGCCTGGGTCCCAGGCGAGCTTCGGTGGCCATTTTTCCAAGTCGGAAAGCTCCCGGCTTCAAAATAAGGCTGTTGGAGCTCACTTGGGAGCTGGGCCACTGCCAGGCTGTACTCGCCCAATGGCTTTGGTGGCAAAATCCTTGCGGTAGGATCCAGCTGCCTCCCGATTTAGGTTTGAATTTGGATGAGGTAAACTGGATTATTTAAGTGGAGCAATAATAGATATATTTTATGCTTGAGTTTCTTTGTTGAAATGTATCCCTTTAATATTAACAGTAATTTTCCTTCCAAGTTTTAAATACAAACATTAAAATACAGAGAAGCAATGCAAAGATAGCTTTTCTAGATTTGATGAATATTACCTTGAATGCACCTGGTTTTGGAAGCTCACAAATCAGTTTCCTGCATTCCTCACCAATCCCTTTGGGAACAAAGCTAAATGTGGGGATGTGCAACCTAGATTCTTGTAAAACATTTCTTGGTTGAAACTACAGTATTAGCTTGTATTTCTATTGACATGTGATAATTAAGCATGTCAGTTGCAATACTGCTGGTTAGGCCTAGCTAAAGTAGACTCCTTGAATTAACTCTTGAATGGCGAGTGAACACATAGATAATTCCTGTTAATTCAATGGGTTTATTCTTGTTGGATTAATAATAGGATTTAGGATATCATTTTTTGAAAACTTCTCTTACAAACTAGAATTGCTATGTTATCGCCTAGCAACTGTTGGTAATAACAAAGTCCTGTAATTTTATATTACTTTTCCCCCTCCCCATAGCAAAACCTGCATTTTAGAGAAACAATCCTCAGTGCTGCCAAATTAATGAAAACATTTAATGTTTGAAGATTTCCTTTTATTTTTAGCCTTGCAATTCAAGTAGTCTCTAGCGGGGATTCTTGCAGTTTGTCATTACATAGTTTCTGTTAATTCAAAGTGATGGGAACTACTCATATTTCAGTGTCAGGAGGAAAGCTTGGTATTAAGGGAACATGAGCAATTGGAGATAGTTTATTTTCATTCCACATGCTTGCTTTGTCCTGTTAAGTCCCAACTTCCTTTATGCACCCTCATTTTAACCATGACAGAAATGTGAGATAATGCTCTTGTTGACATGCAAGGGCTGCTGAGCAAAAAATGGAGTCATTGTTGATCAGTTTCAGCCTCCTTGTTAGTGAGTTTGATTAAACAAGGGTGCACGTTACCCAGCTTTAATTATCGCTTTTAATAAGCTTCATTTCTTCCTAGCCAGACTTCAGTTTAGTTTTCCACTTTCCTCCCCACCCCTTGTCTAATTGAAAATAGGGGCCTAGACAGTCGCCCTGGGATTTCTGCATGAGGAGCTTTCTCACTTGGCTGGCATCTCCTCACTTAGATTGTGTATCTATAGCTGTATCCCCTCCCTTCCTGGTGCCATATAGATCTCTTTCTGCAGTCCCGCAGGGAAATGACTCTACCAGTACCCCTCAGACAACTGAAAAATCCTAAGAAATATTAGCACAGAGTTGCTTTCCCACATCCTCCTGGTAAAAATTCTTATGCTTTAAACACTATGTAATTATCTATGTGACAGACAATTTCGACAGTAAATATCAACTCTGATATGAATCTTCTGTCTGTTTGCTTCAGTGCCAAAGAAAGCCATTGTGGTTAAATGTCTTATCTTTCATGCATCTGTCGAAAGAGCCCTGCTACACACACACCCCAACACACCAACAAATAGTAGTGGCTTTAATTTAGCCTTGAATGAGGGAAGAAGAAAAGGAGAAGATGGGAGTGTGTGTGTAGGTGTGTTTCTATTAACTCCTGTTGCAGCTGTTAATTTGATTAGGGCTATAAATGAGCTTTCTGATAAAATGCTGTGTGGGGCTGTATGTCTGATCTGTGGGAAAGGACAATGGAGGAGTAAGCAATCTGCTCCTCCTATGGGTCATCCTGGATTCATGGGATTTCCAGACATGTCTGTCTTGTAATTGTCCGCCTCTCCCCACAATTTTATAATTTTTGTCAGCATCTCTTTCCACACTTAAGATCCTTTTGAAAAAAGAACTTTTTCCTTGAAGCCCTTACCATCTCATTGGTCTCCTCATGCTCCCTCTCTTTTGGATGTCCACATTCCTTAACAGTCTTGCTATCTGGTTTCTCAGTCTCACAGCAATAAAGGTTCAGGGAAATTGATGTGTTCATCCAGCAGTTGCTCAGCTGCCAGGATATGTTTACACTACAACTTGGAAAAAGGACGTTTTGGGACTAGCCATGATGGCTGGGAGATTTTGTGTGCTGTATTTCTCAAAAGGAATTTTACCAGGATCTGGTTCATGTGTTGTTCTCTAAGCTTGCCATTGGTGAGCCATATCAAAGGAACAAGAGCAAAGCAACTGCTTGAGATGTTCTTCCATGGCTGCTAAGAGGAGCCAAGATGGAGATGACTATCTTATTTGTCAGAGCTTTTAATCCATTTGCAACACATGAATTACTTGTACCTAGTTTCCTTCTCAGTGGCTACACTCAGACTCTGGAACTTCTTTCCTAGAGAAGTTAGACTGGCACCTTCCTTGCAGAAGATCTTTTTGTTTTGGCAGGCCTCTAAGATTTTTGTGTGCTGTGTTGTTTATATTTGTTTTTCTTCTTTGTAATGGTTTGTTTTTAACTGCTTTTAATTTTAATGATAGTTTATGATAGTTATATTTTGAACTTATGTACACTGTATTTTTTACATGTATCTGTTTTAACTGTTGTAAGCTGCCTTATCCTAGACTGGGAAAAAGTGGGATGATGATGATGATGATGATGATAATAATAATAATAATAATATCTATAATCATGGTGCATTGTGATTGTGTCTTAATAATGCTTCTATTGTAGCATAACTAACCTTCGGTTATTTTTTATTGTTGTCTTATAGATGTGATTTTTCTGTTACTGTACTTATTATTACTTTTCTAGATCTGGAATGCATTTTTATCATTCCAGATGCAGTGTGGAATATGTGAATCCACTTCCTTAATTTTGCATTTAAGATCTTTATTTTATTTTACTTTTTAAAGTATTTCGATATCACCTTCAAGCCCACAAGGGCTTCTGAGGTGATGAACAAATGAAAACCAATTAAAACCATATGATGAAAACATTTTTAAAACACATTAAAATATTCTTTGAAAACTCCTAAAAGCAGTCTTAAAGTAATCCTAGAACCCATTTTCGAAACAGTTAAAACAGCAGTTTCAAACACTGAAGGTCATGTGGAACAGCACTGTTTTGGCTGCTTGTCAGAAGTGTATTAAAAGAGTTGGGGCCAGCCTATCTTCCTTAAGTAGAGTGTTTCATAGTCAAGTCACTGTTACAGACAAAACCCTGTTACATGTACCCACCAACCTAAGTTCATGAGGTGTTGGGACATAGAGCAGTACCTTTTTTCAACATCTCAAATTTCTATCAGGCTCATATGGGAGGAGGTGGTTTTAACCATTTGATCTACTTTTTTCCAGTGACTGTAGAGCTGGAACAAGAGAACATGTCAGCAAAAGAGTGTTTTTGTATTACTTGTGTGAATTATCATTCTCATCATTACTGTTGATGATCATTACTGCTGATTACCAAGTATGATGAACAACCTGATTACTATTCATAAATCATACAGATTGTGTTCTCACTACACATCACTCTAAATATAACAACCATGTTGTATTCTCTGAAATGCTTGGGATAATGTTCTCCATCTCATCCAAACCATTTCATCTAAACTCTTCCAAAAGGCAAGAGGCTTCTCGCTTTCAGTGGCCCCTTTTCCAAGAAAAGCCATATTATTAGGTTTGGATTATGGCCTCTGAGGGACTGTATGAAACATGTGTTTTGCTTGCCGTTTGATGTCTGCTTCACTGCAAATAATAGTTCTTTAATAAGCATACTTGTTCCTCACTAAATTGCATAATTGCTTATCAGATGAAAGTTATCACAAAAATAAGGCATAATAGTTATTCTCTGAAATCAATATGATGTGATCTCCCTTTTGTAATTATTAAAAGTTCCTTATCTCATGTCTCTTGTAAAATAAACCTTTTCCCCTCAAGAAGAATATTTAGAGTGTGATTGTAATGCCTTCATTGTCCCTATGTTATGGAGCCCACTAAATTCCACCTGATCTGGCCATGTCAGTTACAAAAGGAGACTCTTCAGTTCTTCAGACTGATCCAAGTGAAAGGATGATACCCATGCTGAAAGAAACCTCTTTGTTTCCTCATGTTGGTTCTGGCATGGTCTGTGCAACCAGGGTATACAGCCAGAATTTTCCACAATGTCTCAGAGCCCCTGAGGTAAATTCTCAATTCATGTAGAAGATGGTACCCAGTCAGAGCCAGCCCTACCATTGAGCAGACAGAGGTTGCTATTGCATGTGCCAGATACTGAGGGAAGGTACACAGTGGCACTTAAGCATTGGAGGACAAAAACATGAATGTCCCAGAGCCTGTTTGCATCTCCTGCCCTAAGGTGCAGTGATGCTGCCTTTTCACCAGTGTTGGAGGAAGATACAGTGGCATATCTATTTGGCTTCTAGACATGAAATGATGAAAGGAAAGGGTCCTCTTCTCCTTTGCCTCAAGGAAGAGACATCTCTAAGAGGTGCAGAGCATATGGACCATACCAGGTGACATCTCAGAAGAGGAGGTCGCTGGTGGGAAAGGACTGCCTTCTGGTGTGAAGTGTACTGCTGCATCTCTTTGTGAGTAGACTGAGACTCCTGGAGAATGAAGGTCCTGGGATGGACCTGGTCTACCCTCTTAGAGATTGCAAAGAGGCCAGCCAGGATGCTGGCAGCATCCTATGGTAAAATCTTGGAGGATTCTCCCTTTTCCAAATGGCTCCTGGAGCCCTTCGTGAGTTGTAAACAAGGCGAGTATTCTCCCTTTTCCAAATGGCTCCTGGAGCCCTTCGTGAGTTGTAAACAAGGCAGGCAAACCAGAATGGCCTAGGATATGGACAAATTTCCTTTGCATTACCTGGTCCATCTACCCTTTAGCAGCAAAAGCATCTTCTCATCCTCAGCATCCTGATCTATTCATGACAGACCAGTGCCCTGGGAGGTCCAAGCTGCAGGAGGGCCCAAGTGTCCAAACTTTACCCAGCAAGAGCTCCAGGAGTCTGCTCAGGAATTCCATCCTATCTTACTGAGGGAGCAAACAAACCCCTGGAGCACTCTCCCTTTGCTGATGGCACCTTGACCCGATCCTCTTTAGAACTTGCAAATCTGTCAGGTAGTAACATCCTGTTTGGATTACTGTAACACACTATATATGGGGCTACCTTTGAAGATTGTTTGGAAATTTCAGTTGATCCATAGAGCTGTGGCCAGATTGTTAACTGGGGCTGGATGCAGGAAGCACACAACTCCCAGACTGCAACAGCTCCATTGACTGCTGGTCTGTTTCTGGGCATAATTTATAGTGCTGATTATGACCCATAAACCCTATATGGTTAAGGTAGGGGTTATGTGAAGGACCATATTGCCCCATATGAGCCTGGCAATCCTTTGAGATTTTCTGGGTAGGCCCTTCTCTCTGTCCCATCACCCTCACACGTCCATCTGGTAGGATTATGGGAGAAAGTCTCTTCAGTGGCTGCTCTCAGTCTCTGGAACTCACTGACTAGATTGTTTAGACTGATATCATCCTTGCTATCCTTCTGTTTTGCTTGTTGTGTGCCTTCAGGTCATTTCTGATGTATGGCAACCCTAAGGCAAATGTAACAAGGGGTTTTCTTGGTGAGCTTTGTCCAGAAGGGGTTTGCCTTTGCCTTCCTCTGAGGAAGAGGGAGTCTGACAGTGTGCTTCCATGGCCCAGCAGGGATTTGGACCTGGTCTCCAGAGTTGTAGTCCAACACTCAAACCAGTACAACATGTTGGCTGTCTTTCTCTAGACATGTGAAAACCATTTTTGCTCAACAGGCCTTTGAGGACTGATTACTTAAGGGGGAAAGGGACCTTTCGTAATGAACTGTATTATTTATTTGTTGTTTTATTTTTATAGTCATGCTTTTAACTGCTTTTAATTCTATTGTTGGTTTATAATTGTATTTTTAACTTGGAATCTTTTTTTTTTAGCCTTATCTCTTTTAGTCTTTGAATCCTGGACTGGGGAAAAGGCAGAATAATAAACAAACTGACTTGATGCTTATGGGTGGGAGGTGGGGGAAATAACCATAAAACCATGGTTGTAAGTCTTCCATCACTTATGTCCATATATTTTCAGTGATCCTTAGCTGACCTTAGCTGTCCTGGGGAAGATGGTGGCTGTCTATTATCTCATGCTTTCTTTTTTCCCTCCACATTGCAGTCTTGGGGACCAGTTCTACAAAGAAGCCATAGAGCACTGTCGCAGCTACAATTCCCGGCTCTGTGCTGAACGTAGTGTCCGTCTTCCTTTCCTCGACTCGCAAACTGGTGTAGCTCAGAATAACTGTTACATTTGGATGGAAAAGAGGCATCGGGGACCAGGTATAAACTTGCTTACAAACTGTGTGAAGGCCCTACTGAATTCGCTTAAAAGATACTTTTGAGTTTTGGAACAGCCACAACCAGTGGCCATTCATGCTACACAAATATTAAGCTATATTCCACTTCAACTGCCCTGTCAACATCCTATGGAATCTTGGAGTTTGTAGTCTGGTGAGGCACTAACTTTACTTTTTTTTTTGACTGAGAATCCTAAATGCCCCTCCTGAAACTACCAATCCCACAATTCGATGAGAAGTTGCCATGGCAGTTAAAGTGGAATATTGGACTATAATTATTTAGTGTGACTGAGTCCCTGGAAAACTTGCCTAGAATGATTGACTTGAAAAGGTTTCTTTTAGGCAACTACAATGGATGAGTAAGGCACAACATTCCTCTACTTCTGCTCCCTGTTAATAGAAATGATTGGTAATAGATAAATCCCTCTACAGCCTACAAATGCAATCTCAACTTAGTTCCTTTAATTTTATTTGTGGCCTGGTACAGACTGCTGCCAAACTGTGTGGTGTCCCTCCAGAGTAAAAGGAACCTGAAAAAAATGGGTTCTTTTTCTGTTGCTGGGCAGACGTCATGAGTACGCTAATGGTGCACTCATTACATAAATGACGTACAGCTACATGTATATGCTGTGCGTTGCTTACGTCAAAATGGTGGTGCCCATGTACATGGGACGTGGCCATTAGTCCGCCACCATGCTGTGCTAGGGTTAGGTACCATGCAGTTGGTGTACGGTCCTTAACCTTAGAATTGGCAGCGGCACGGCACTTTGGGACCGTCTGTCATGTGCCTTTGTCTGCTGCAGAAATGTAGTTGAAAAGCGACTGCTTGACTGTATGGGAAATGGTCTTTAAAAAAGTTGAAAGGGGGAATGCACTTGTATATTCTTATTGATATACCTGGAAATAATTAACTTTATTTCTTAAAAAGAAATATATATTAGTGATGAACTTATCTTTTTAAAGATACAATACTATTATCTAGGGCTTGTCTACATTGGTAGTCATCCCATAGAGGCTGCAACCCAGGTACACAATGTTCCTCAGGGTTCTCAGGCAATGTGGGTGTTTCTCTGAAAATCTGGAGAAAAAGAACACCCCTTTTCCTTACATCCCTGGAAATTGGCAGTGGGGACATCCATGTGGCTGGAAATACTCTGCACTATAGGACAAGTGATCATCATAGGACCACCTTTTTCTTCTGGATTGCTCTGATCCCTCTATAGTGAATGTGGCACTATTAGAGTTGCTACTGGTTGGGAAATGGTGCTATGGTTATGGGTTATGGAGTACGGTGCTTCCCACTGGTGAAAACAACTTCTTACTTGAGAAAGAGTTTGGAAAAGTTTGTTCTCTTCTTAAATTGACCATAAAAAATAACAATACTTACATGAGTAATGTAAGTGGGGGAAACTAAACATTGTGTGGAACCAGACCTTGGAAGTAACTGGTCAGAAATAACTAGTTACTTGTTATGAATTCCTTTCCTCAGTAATGAAAGAGACATAACTACATAACATAATTTTAAAAGAGATAGTTCCAGTCTTTTTGCAGTGTAGCTGTAACTTTTAGTTTCTTTAATAGTTAGAGGGCTACAGTCCCACAAAATGATGGTGGAGGAGGAATATCAGATGGTTCAAGTAGTGGCTTGTGTTGTGTCTCATGTTTTATTGTAGGTGCTGATATTGGGATGAGACAGACAGGATGAGTGTGTTTTGTAATCCAGGCCAGTGGTTTTTTTTTAAACTAACAAAAGGTAACAATTTAGATACTTATGAGAAACAGGGAAATACAATTACTTTTGAAAATTACGTCTATTAAGATAACTATGGTATGTGTCTATCTGCCAGGATTATAACAGTAATTAATTATTTTTAAAATTCAAGCATTGAGCTGCACATGGTATTTCTGATCCCCCTCCATTTTTTAAACCACAAATGGTGTGGGTGCAGGCTGTTTCAGAGTCAGAGAAAAGTCAAGAAAGGAGAGACTGCTAATTTTTTTCTCTTCTGATCCATTTTAGAGAAAAATGTCTTTACCAAGTAGCTTTTTCACCTGCAACAATAAGAAGTGGAGAAACTGTAGGCTCCTCCAGATGGGATAAATGTATTAGGAGAGTGCTGTTGTAAGTTCTTAGTTTTTTAAAAAAATATGCAAACAATGGCGGGTTATAGACCGCCACTTGGGACGTCTGCAGGACGTCCCATTTTAAAAAAGGGGCGTCTCTTCTAGACGCCCTTGGGTCTAATACGGACTCTGTCCGTACAATATTGCGCCGGCCGTTCCAAATGGCCGGCACCATCTTTACGTATCGGACGCTGTGTGTCCGAACGTGTCGCGGCGCTAATGACGTCGCGAGTGCGCCAGCGGTGCCTCGCGATGTCATTAGGGCGCCACAGAAAGAAGCTCCATTTTGGAGCTTCTTTTTTCCTCCGTAAGGGAGCCGCGCGGTGTGGCTGCGACGGCTCCCTTACGGAGCAAACGGCGGCCGCAGCAGACCGCCTCAAAGCGGCGGTCTATAACCTGCCAATATTTCTGTTGCCCTGAATGGTTTTTGTTGCTATTTCCAGCACTGCCTGCAACATGTTATTCCTGCCCGTGATTTTAATTTCTTTTTAATTCCAAGACATATCAGAACAACAATAATAACAACAAAAATCTTTATTTCAACTCCTTAAAAATGTCTTAGTGGGATAGTGCATCAGAAGATCAGTGAATCAGAGAAATGTCACTTTTGCATTATAGGATTATAACTTTCATTTAAAAAAGAAAGAAGGAAAGGAGGAAGTAATTTGCCTTTGAAACCATAGGACCACTAAACCAATCATGCGCTGTTCTTTTTTAAAAAACACAACTCTTTGGAAGAGCTCTAGTGCAGATCTACGAATCCGTTACAAACAGCCCCCAACAAGTGGACACAGAGAATACAATAACCAGCAAGACCCAGGAATCTATAATGACAGTTTGGAAGAGCTTCACCCCCTCCCCTTTTGTCCACTGGTTCAGCGAGCAAAATATAATTTTAGGGTGGCTGTATTTGGGATGAACAAAAACTGCAGAGAAAGGGTTAAGTAGTCTCTCTGTCTGTGTTCCCCTCATATAGCCTGTTCAGGGTAAAAATCAAACAGACACAAAGGAAAGAGTCCACATAATGTTTAGCTTGAAGCTTGCACCTAAGAGAGCTTTGCTGGAAGGGACAGATGTAAATTCTTCATGTAGCTAATTTAATGTCCTGTGTGTTTAAAGAAATTGTTTGGCAGGTATGTCACAACATGGTGATCAGTTGATGAAAACGGTCACATCCACCCTTCCACCATCTAGTCAATTATTTGACAAATGTCTATTCTGGTTCCCACAAATACTGGCAATCAAATTAAATGTCCACAAATAAGTTCTAACAACATTTTATTTCTTTGTTATTGTTGGCCATGTTGTAAAAAGCTATCTCCCCTTTGTTCATCCTATTGCTCCATGTTGTATGTAATATTGAAAATAGTGGTCTTTGGGACTTTCTTTCTCCACTCTTTTCTCTTATATGCCATTAAGACAATGGGGGTTTAAACAGTGTAAGGGTTTCCTGGATGCCTCTACTTTATACTTACTGACTATCTAGAACTTTCCCCATTTGCTCAATCATCAGTTGTATTGCATGGTCATCAATGTATCTATGTAATCACACCATGTGGCCACTGAAACTGCCAGGTCACACAAAGACTCCCACCCTCTCCCCCCACTTCCTTCAAGATGGTGAGTCCTAGCTCTGCTGAACTCCTCCTTTATTTGAAATCTTCCCTGAGCAAGTTAAGGCTAACTTGTGTGTGTTTGCTTTGACTGTGCATTGCAAAGTAACTACATATTTATGGATTTTTTATCCACAGATTCAAGCATCCATGGCTTGAAAATATTTTAAAAATACATAAATTCCAAAAAGCAAACCTTGATTTTTCCATTTTACACAAGGGACAATATTTTACTACCCCATTGTATATAATGGGACTTGAGCAGCCATGAGTTTTTGTATCCATTGGGGGGGGGGAGTTCCTGGAACCAAACCCCAGTGGATACCAAGGGGCCACTGTAGTAAATGTTTTAATTATTAAATTTGTCTACTGCCTGTTTGCTGAAACTAGTATCAGAGGGACCCAAGAGATTAAGCACTTTCCCTAGCAAATTCAGCTGAAGACTAGCTCTTAATTGAACAAGTTGTCATTTCTCTCTAAAATGGAATGAATAACCAAAAATCTAACTGTAATCCAAAAGGATGGATTTTTTTGCTGGTTGCCAGTCCACATTGTTTAACGTGTAGGAGGAAAGGTTCTACTTCAGTAACAAGAAACTAGCATTTTGCAGACATCTCAGGCCATTTCGGGGTGAGACTGGGGCTAAGAAGTCAATGCATTGCAAGAACATGACACAATACTCTTGGGAATGTAGCACTTTAAAGTGAAGGCTAAATATATATAACTACATATATATATCAAAGATGTCAAGCATTAGAGTATTAATCAGGGATTTCTTCCTGGTTATGCTAGTTTACTAAATATTTGCTCAATACAATCATCTTTAGCCACATAATTTCCAAAATGGCATAGTCCTAGGCAATGGGAACATATAACTGGGCTCCAAGTTGACTTTCTTCAACAGCGGCACGGGCAAATTTGTGAGTAGCACTGAACCTCATAAAAATTCCCTTCCATTCATTCTTCTCATTGGCTTATATATGATTCTATTTAAAATTTATTCATTACGCTAACCTCCTAACCTGCAGTAAGAGGCAGACCCAACTTCCAATTTTATTTTATTTGTTTTTGGGAAGAAAGTCACTTTTAGAAGAGAATCACTTTTCTAGTGTGTCAGCTTGATTTTCACTGTTCTCTGAACAAAGGTTGTATCTCATGGCAAACAGTTCAGGGTTAATTTCACACAATACTGCACATAACTCCTTTCCTCTTTTCCCTTCCTCTCTCCCCAGCCTTTCACTCTAGCTTTGAGTTATGACTCTTCTCCACTAATGAGATAAACAACATAACTCATTGTGGGTCCTGCTATTTCCTTTATAATCAAATGGTTAGAACCTTCTGTGGTTGCCCTATAAGGCACTGAAATGCAAGACAACTCAGGAGAAGAAAGAAGACCAAAGAAAGTGTAACAAAAATCTGCTTTAATTCTCAAACATGCAATGCCAGCATCAGAGCAGGAAGAAGACCTGGATAGATGCTTGGAAGTTGGAGCAATTAGGATTGAGTCTTTAATGAGTTGTCTTGCACATTTTTGGTAAGCCAAAAAACAAAAACAAGCAAAAAAGCATCTAAACATTACTTTGCAATGGGTAGAATTACCCCCCCCCCATTCAATGGATTCTGCTTTTGAAGACTGCTTGAGTAATACACCCCTCCCATAAGTTGGACTGCAATAGCATTGCTTGTTAGCAGACAGCCTTGTCAATTAGGAAAAGAAATGCAGGTTTTTATTTTTTTTTAAAATGTAGGGCATTTTCCATCCCTGTTGTGCCTCTTTCTATGCTAGCTGCTGGGGTTATCTGTCCAGTCAGCTTTTTTTTTAAAGTTTGCAAGCTTTATGCTTGGTAGGAAAAAGAATGGGTGGCAGAAGTTTGCCTCCCCCTGCCCCTGCTTCTATTTTTTCCCCCTCAGGAAGTATAGGTATTCAGTTGCAGCAACAAAAACATGAGACAAAAAGCCTAATCCCACAACCCTCTGATTGCAGCCTTCATCTGTTTAAATTAATTGGAACAATATGCCAAGTGGGACTGGCAGGTGTCTTTGCACCCTACTATAACAGGTGCTGTGTTTGACTTTATTTTTTCATTATTGTTTAATTCTTCTAGATCAGTGTTCTTAAGCTACCAACTGCTTGTGCTATTCTGACTAGGGAACTCTTGCTCCTTGGCCTTCAAAAAGACGCCTCTCTCTGAGTCTGAGTGACCCAATTCTTCATTGATGAATAACACTGTAAAAGAATGTAACTCTGTGTAGTGTAAGGCTGCATAAACAGTGCTTTCAAACTGAGAAAGAAATTGTTAGAAGCCATTTATTTTGAGGACACTGTATTTCCTCCACTCTTGAAAGGGTTGTTGATGCTGCTGCTGTTATGTGCCTTTAAATCAACTCTGACTTATTATCATAAGATTTTCTTTTGGACAAAATGTATTCAGGGGAGGCTTGCCATTGCCTTCCTCTAAGGCTGAGAAAGTGTGACTTCTTCAGGGTCACCCAGTGGTTTTCCATGGCTGAGTTGGGAATCAAACCTTGGTCTCTCAGTGTGCTAGTCCAACACTCAGACCAATACACTGCACTGGTTCCTCAGAGGGATGTTCTCTTCACAGGCCATAATATTTGTTCCTATTTATGATTCCACCTCCAGCATAGCGCCAATCAGAACTGACACCACAGCTTTGCAAGACCAGGTATTTCTGAACATTTGATCACAACTCTTGGAAAGAGAACAGGTGGAGGAAGAAACTCTGCAACACCATTCACACTTTTCAATCCACTTCATGTGTCACTTTAGTTTAAACTAATCAAGTGGGAAGGTTCATAGTGATGAGTCAGCTCTTGCTTTCCACTTGGCATGAAGTGTAGTACCTCCTTCTAAAAACTGCTGAATGTCCAGAAATGCATTCAGAGGCTATTCCTAAACCACTCATTCCCTTAGAGGAGTGGTTCTCAAACCTTTTACCTTGGGACCCCTTCTACATCTACATGTGAACATTGTGCTCAGCGTAGCATATAAATAAAAATATTTTGTTTGTTTAGTGTGTGCATTTTCATTTGCACTTTTATGTATATTTCCATTTTACCATTTAAAAAATGAATGAATACGAAGAACAGGGAATGATGCCAAGACTGGCTCTAAAAAAGAAGGTAGTCATAACTTTGTGGCTTTTTATTACTGTAACATTTCCCTGTTTCATGAAGAGAGTTGTTACCCACGCCCAGCTTGCAACCCCTTTTTGCAGTATTATTAACACAAGCAAGGTCTCCCTGGAGTTGTGTGTATGTGCCTTAGTATGGGTGCTATCCCACAAAAAGATCCCTTCCTTTTCTCTTGGCTTCTTTTTCTCTTTCTTTCACTATGGGAAGTTTGCTTGGATTTTTTTACCCTATGACAAGAGACAAGCCAAGGCTGCCAAAACTTGAGGTGGCAGAAATGAATGGCAAGACTCACTCCAAGGAGGTGAGGAAATAGTCCTAACCCACTGGCAGTGGTGGCTTCTCCTTATGGGCCATGCTTTCTTGGGAGCCTGGCTCATCCAGTAGCCCAGTTGAGCTAGGCCCTCATCTTCACTTTTTGGAATCAGCTGGGTCCTCTCTTTGAGATAGGGTACATGTGTATTGACATGGGTATGAGGGTGGAAGCCAGACACCTGCAAAAATACTATGATTGTTTTGAGTAAAAATTGTACATCACTGATTTCAATAGAAAACAGCATTTTCTGCACAGGAATTAATATTTCTACCCTGAAATATTATTTTACACACAGATAATGCTATTTCTTGCACTGTAAATGCTGTTTTCTGTGCAAAACAAGCATGTGTGAATTTTGTGCAGAATAAGTCCAGAATTGCAAATAGTCCTTCAAAAATGGTGTGGTTTTTGAAGGCTTTCTCACAGCGGGAAGAAAATTGCTGAAATTGTTCACTGCCACTTTCAAGAGGAAACTTAGAAAAGAATTATATCCCTAATCCCTGGTAGGTTCCCCTTATTTCTTTTATAAAATTATATTATCAGATACACCTACTTACCCTGAAGACATTAGAATCCATCTGATATTGGAAAATTAGCAAGCTTGAGCCTGGTTAGTGCTTTGATGGGGGACTACCAAGGAATAACAGGCGCTGTAGGTATATTCAGAAAGCAGATGGCAAAGCACCTCTGAGTATTCCTTGCCTAAGAAAACCATATGTAATTCATGACATCATCATAAAACATCAGGTAACTTGGAGGCATATGCACACAACAAGATGCAGTATGCAAAGGGATCTTGTAGCACCTTAGAAACTAACTGAAAGAAAGAAGTTGGTAGTGTGAGTAATAAGCACTTGTTCTCACTGAAGTGGTAAAACCTGAATTGTTTCAGGCTCAGTATGATCAAATGTTCCCCTGTACAAGTTGTTATTATTAGTACAACAGTAATAGCAGAAGAAACAACAACAACAACAACAACAGAGGCTGGATGGCCATCTGTTGGGGATGCTTTGATTACGTATTACTGCATGGCAGCTGGTTGGATTGGATGGCCATTGGGATCTCTTCCAATTCCATGATTCTATATTTGCCCATAGAAAACAAAATGTTAAAGATAAGACGAAGCTAGAATGCTTTTTTCTAACACCAATACTTCTAACACCCCCCCCCCCACACCATGTAAATGAAATTTCTTGTTTGAAGAGTCACATAAGTGTATCATCATGTGAATATGCAGCTGTAATCTGTGGTGGTGGTTTATCTAGAAACAGGTTTATCAGCTCCGTGTGTGTCAAACTAGTTGTAATGCTGGCAGATCCATGAATTAATTAATAACAATAGCCAGGACAGTGGAGTGCCTGACATTGATTTTTAAGGCACCCCTATCTCCACCTCATACCAATTTTTCTAATTAAATTTTTTCCACAGAGGAAATTGTATGCCTGAATGTTTTCCCCAGCTGGCCAAAACAGCTCTATCTTCCTGAAATGAACTTCAGAGTGTGAGAGCAATTTTGCTTAGAGACCAACACCCCCTTCCCCAGTGCTTTTACTTGGAGTGGTTAAACCATGTTCTATAGTGCTTCAGTCCCAGTTGATTCAGTCCCACCCGCCCTGTTGCTGCTATTAATAATGATGCATTTGAAAATAAGAAATTCTAATTGCAGACCTCCTACGTCATTTCTGGTTGCACCCTGAGGCTTACATATTCCACAGTTTCCCATATGCAAGTCTGTACACTGCTGTTCATCCCAGATTCTAATGGTGCATCCCTCCCACACCCCTTCTGGGCCACATTCATAACGCCCTGAATTCTTGGAAATTCCCCTGTGGGGAAGAGGCGTTTCCTTTCTCTTCCCTTTCAGAAGGGAGATTTCCTCCTTCTGCACTCACTTCAGAAAAATCCTTGTATTGAGGAGAGCAATGAACCATGCAGGGCAAGAAACAGCATTTGTAACACCTGCAATGGATGAAACCTGGAAATTTACTGCAGCACATGCAGTATAGCTTCCTTTAACTATCTTCTCATCCCATCTTGGTCACAAAAAGTGGAATTTCCCCATCCTTATACCTTTTTGCACAGGCTTAGAGGAGAAGTGAATATTTTTAACTGTGTTAGAACAATGTGATTGCCTTAAGGCACGGATGGGCAAAATGTAGTCCATAGGTTGCATGCGTTTTTGTGGCCCTCAGAGTCTCTTAGGGGAGTCTTTTTTTGTTGGTTTTTTTGTGTGTGTCTGTGTCCCAAAGTGCCCTGTAGGAACATGGGGCATCTTTGCCATGTTTTGGTGCCCTCCTGGATCATTTTTTTGTCCCAGAAAATGTTCCAGGTTACTAAAGCAAACTTCTTGTCTGGAAAACTTATTGTCTTTTTAAAACTGGAAGTTAACCTTGAAAAATGGGCCACTTTTGGGCCTACAATGGCCTGGGGAGAGCCCAAAACATGGTGAAAATGTCTCCCACAGAGGGCATTGGTAGGCATTTGAGCAAAAAATCGGGGTGTGTGGGTGTGTGCGCACAGTAGAGTGAGTGTTTGGGCATGCAACCCTCCCACATTGGCCCACCTGAGCCATAGAGCATAAGACCCTACTGTAAGTTCACCAGACAATTGAATAGGATTAGCCAATTATTACTGTCCTGATTTCAATAATAATTGATCAATAAAAGAGGGGTAGGCTTATAAACATATGATATAGCTCTTACCAAATTAGGCTAATGTTGTGAAAATAACACAGGAATCAACCTTATGTTATTGTCAAACTACTGCTCCATCTGGCTTAGTACTGTCTACAGCAGTGATGGTTAACCTTTTACAGATCGAGTGCCCAAACTGCAACCCACTTATTTATTGCAAAGTTCCACATCCCTCTGGCTTTCTAGTAAGAAACTCTGGCAAACTCTGTGCTTGGGTGACAGCATGTGTGCCCACAGAGAGGGCTCTGAGTGCCACCTCTGGCATGTGTGCCATAGGTTCGCCATCACTGGTCTACAGTGACTCACTGTGAATATTCAGTGTTTCTAACTAGTTACTAGAATTTCTCCCAATCCTACCTTCAAATATTTGCACTCCAGCCATACACCTTTGGCATGGAAAAAGAATTTCTAAAAGTAGAAGCTATAGTCAGACCCATTTCTCTGCTTATTCTCTTTCCCATTCTCACCATATAGGTCTCTAGCCCCATTATTGCAAGGGATACAGTGCTGCGGCTGTGCTGCATTAACCATTTCTTAATTGGAATTAGTACAGTAAAGATAGGGATTAGCTATTAATGGCCTGCAGGCATGCTTGACAGGGTCTTACCCCCAAACAAAGCCTTGAACCAGACATGACTTACTGTACTAGAAGATCATGACAATGACTGTGAATAACAACAGGTTTTAATGCTGTGATATAGAAAAGGAAATTTACAAGATGGATGTAGAAGGATTATATTGGCATGTTTTTTTTAAATAGAGGAGACCCATTTGACCCCATCAAAGCAGACATCTTGCAGTATCAAGTGACTGTTATTTTTCAGCCATTCTAAGAAGTGAAACTGGGCAAACCCCTCTACATTTCATTGATCTGGACACTGCAGTTTTCAGTTTGTTGTTACTCCAACTGTACTTTCCAAAAATAAATTGCTTCACAATTATTTTTATGTTCAACCATATTTTAATGGACTAGCTGACTGAGAAGCATGTGGCACTTCAAAAATAATTAACTTTCATTATATGTTATAACTTGCTGGTTATCAGTAGGGTCATTATTGTTTAAAGAACTTTACACATACTAAAATGTTTACTTAATTGAAGTAATCAATCTAATATACATAAAGTTCTTTCAACAAAAATATCCATGTCAACAATAAGTACTTTTCAAAGAGTTAGCAGTGTTAGTCTGTTTTAGTATAAAAATAAGGGAATTGGAGAGGGAACCTTTGAAACTAAATAAATGTGTGGTGCTGCTTATTTTAAAATGTAAGTAAATTACTTAAAAAGTAAAAGTAAGTAAATTGGTTGATGTTCAAAGTGCCAAATGACTCCTTCCTTTTTGTTTTCATTCCTGCCATTCTTTTAATAATAAGCACGTTGTTTAATGAAGGGTAATTTCTCTGCAGGGTTGTGAAAGTTGGACAGTGAAGACGTCTGACAATAAGAGAATCAACTCATTTGACATATGTTGCTGGAGGAGAGTTCTAGATGTAGCATGGTCTGCCCAAAAGACAACAAATGGGCCCTAGACCAAACTGAGGTTGAACTCTCCCTAGAAGCCAGAATGACCAAACTGAAGCTTGGTGAAATAGAAGGCAATAGGAAAAGAGGAAGACCTTGCTATAGATGCATAAACTCAGTCAAGGCAACCAGAGCCTTGAGTTTGCAGGACCTGAGCAGGGCTATCAATGACAGGTTTATTGGAGGTCTCATTTATAAAACTGCCATAAGTTAAAGCTGACTTGATGGCAATTGTCAACAACAATGTAATCTCAAGCTGATTTCTGCTGTTTTGTGCTGATGAGCAAAGGTGCAATAATATAACAACACAGTGCTTCTGGCTATCCCCTTGAAGGCCACTAGTATTCCAGACAAAGATTTTGTTCTGCAGTCATTACAGCCTCATTCAGAGAAATGTGCAAAGGTCCATACAACACGAGAGCCAGCATGGTATAGTGGTTTGAGTGTTAGACTAGGACACTGGGAGACCAGGGTTT
Organism: Sceloporus undulatus; assembly: GCF_019175285.1. Lineage (NCBI taxonomy): Eukaryota > Metazoa > Chordata > Lepidosauria > Squamata > Phrynosomatidae > Sceloporus > Sceloporus undulatus. The sequence goes on along the minus strand of NC_056522.1, from coordinate 316,649,300 downwards.
GAGTCCCTGCTCAGCTATGGAAAGCCACTGGGTGAACTTGGGCAAGTCATACTATCCTAACCTCGGAGGAAGGCAAGGGCAAACTTGCTCTGAATAAATCCCTGTGATAGGTTCACTTTAGGGTCACTATAAGTCAGAAATTACTTGAAAGAACACGACACCCACACAATATCCTCTTTCTTTTGTTACATTTCTGTGTTTTTTTATTTCCTCTTCCATCTTTTCTTCTTGTCCCCAAAGATCTCTTCAAGAGAGAAAGTCAGAAAAGTTCTACAGTATTTATGGATTATCAGGATCCATCCACCTGGAAGCACCCCATGTAGTTTCCTAATACAAAAAGTGAAGACTTTTGCTAAACTTATATTTTGTATTGTAGAAATGTCCTGAGATTTGTTTCAACCTGCACATACTGACCAGGAAGTATATTTGAGATAATTAAATGAGAAGATCTGTTCACCCCAGGATACTGACCAAAGACGTTTAGTGATCCCCAAAGAATAGAAATCCAATGATCACTTGCATTAGCATAAGACAGTTGACTCCAGTGTGTCTGCAATTTCTGAATCACCCGAGAATTTGTCAGTCTTGAGAGGAGGAAGGGTAGATCAGCCTAATTGCATGCAGATCCCTATTGCCAGGAAGTCTGCATATTTCAGAATGAATCTTTAAATTACACTTCCAACAATTTATCCTATTAGTTTCTAGTAAATTCCCTTTTAAAGAAAAGATGAGGGTGATATATTAATGTACTTCCCCATTATACTCAGTATCATTGTCCGTATTGGAGAAATATATTTTTCCTGATAATTCTAAAAATAGGTTGTTTGTTTTTAAGTTGGCTTACATTTTGCAGCCATTTTGCTTATGCTGCAACTATTTAATATTGCTGGTCTAGTATTGCCTGTAAAAATGAAGTAATAAACTCATAAAAACTTTTAAAAAGTATATGCTGGTTTTATAGGAATTTGGTGTTCTAAATCCAATCTAAATATCAGATTTGCTCCATCATGTATAGTCCCCCCCACAATTTACTTTGATGTTTCTGTGCTTTAATATATGACTAAATGAAATTATCCTGCAAAGAATTATCCTGCAAAAGTGAGAAAGAGGTTAAATCCTTCTAACAGACTTTCAAAACACTTTAATTCACTGATAAGAAACACAAAAATCTGTTCAAAAGCAATAAAAGAAACCATGCTGGAATATGTCCACACTGTCCACATTTAATCAAAGCTGAGTAACAACACAATTGATCAAAATTTCATATTTGTGAAAGAACTATCTATGGCATTTTTATTGTTTTTTTTTCAAATTCAGCACCCCAAACTACATTAAAAATAGCTATAATATTGAAAAAAGTTTTCTTTTTCCATTACAGGCCTGTGATAAGAATCAACAGTAGTGTCCAACATATTGAAATAATTTCCACCTTGGATTTTACAGGATTTTTTGTAATTATTCTAAATTCATTGATTTTGAAAAATAGTCATGATGTCTTGTTTCCAGTCTGCTGTAGCCTGATGGGGCGGGGAGCACCACAGGGTGTGTGTGTGTCAAAATCATTTCATAGTTGTCTCCATTCTCCATGTTTCCTTTATCAAATCTTCAGTTTTCCAAGAAATGGAAAAGATTTTAGATTTTGGCTTTGCAGAAATTTCTTAGTGTGGCAGTAGGCATATCTGCATGAGAGATGGCAGTACCCAGTTATAGGAGAACATCCTTGAAGGAGAATATCCTCAAAGAGAAGTTGAGAATTCTTGTTCCCACAGAAACTTTTGCATATGCTATATTACTGAATATTTTAGTAAAGGAGTAGGAATTTTAAATTACATGAAACAATACATTTCTTTCTGGCTCTGGGCAGCAAAACTAAGCAAAATCCTATGCTTATTTAGCAGCAGCCTCAAACTAATGCATGCTTACTCCATGCAAATGTAAGCAAAGATGGCCATGTATTATGACCTGAAGCAAAGATGGATGGTCACATATTTGGACAGGGACACAGACTAATTTTTGTTTCATTGCTCTTTGTGTTGATTTCACTTATGCCAGGTTTCTTGTCCAGGACCTATTCCCATGGTTCCCAGGGGTCCAGTTCCTTGCTTTATAGGGGAGAAGGCTTATTGCTTTCTTCCTTGGCATATTTCTATTTTGATGCTTTCACTCCTAGTTTTGCTTGCCCTTGTAGTGAAAAGAAGTGAAAATTTAGAAGAAAGTTGTGACACATCTCAAGATGTTTCAAATATCGTTGTTTTATTAGAAACATGTTTTGGCCGATGCGTACTCTTAAGAACTTCAGGAGCTATTTAGGATCAAAATTCAGACATTTCTGGAGCAGGAACTTTTACAGAACAAGTGAAAACAAATGATGTACGCACAATCCAATGTGTCTCCTGTTTCATTCTAGTTGGAGCCAGTCAAATGGATATCTTATGGTTTCCTGCTAGTGTAGTCAAGAACTATACTTTATAAACAAGTACACTCGTTCTTCCACATTTGCTAGGGTTAGTGGCACAGGACCCCTGTGAATGTGGGAAAAAGCAAATAACAAAACCACCACGTTTTTACCTGAGATAACACCTCTCTAGGAATCTCTAGGTCCTCCAGTGCAACTCTGTGGTCAACATCTGCCAAACATTGACCATAGAATTGCACTGGAGGAGCTACAAATGCCTAGTTGAATGTTCTCTCTAAGAACTCTCTTCTCTCTTCACTGCGGCCTTTGGTTAAAATTGACCATAGAGTTCCACTGGAAGACCTATATTCCTAGAGAAAACATATTAATAAAATCTGCAAATAATCAGATCTGCAAAAGTCATAGCCACAAATGTGGAGGGACAAGTGTCTCTCTTATATTAATAAAATTCTCCTCAACTTGAAGGATGTGGTATGTTAGAATAACAATAATAATTTAATTATAATAATTTATTTATATTCCACCTTTTCCCGAATGAATCAAGGTGGATTACAAAACAGAAAACGACAATAAAATGCAAATTACAATAAAATCACATTTCAAAAAAGAAAAAATTCCTTTATCCCCACCTCCTCCCAATCATAACCTTCAGCATTACAGAATAATGAAGCACAACAACAAAGACAGATTATTAAATCACCTTTGAAGCATGAGCCATCATATCTCTGACCTAGCTACATTTTTGTCAGGAGCTGCTACTTAGGATAATATTTTGTGTACTTTTGTGTGAGACTTCACAAGTACTCAGCTCTTACTTGCATCTTGTTAAACCATTGATTCAACCACATCCTAGTGGGAAAAAATCTGGACTCTAAACTGAAGAAAAAGTTATGAATTGGCCCCTAGTAGTTTCATTGACTACTGTGTCATTCAGCACAGATAGTACCAAAATGAACTGCGATAAAACTGCTGTTGCGATTGCCAGAGGTCCCTGTTAAAACTTTCTAAGTGGCCCAAAAGCAGCCCTGGTAAATGCTTATTGCTTCAAGCAATATCCAGGCTATCATTGTTTATGTCTAGTCTCTTAACCTGAAACAGGTGCTTACCAGCAAGTGTCCTAGGGAAAGTAGCTATAGGGAGTGAGTGGTGCAAAAGAGGGCATTGCACCACAAATAAGAATTAAGCTGCTCAAATGAAATTGTATTTCATTCCCCAAATTTCTAGACTTGCAGAGACTGAGACATTGAATATCGTTCATATGTAGAACTCTTACATTGCTTTATTCCAGTTTTCCTTTGTAACTTTTCTTGCCCATTCGTGTTGGATGCCTAAACGTTATTTTAAAATACTCATCTGAAGTTTTAAATTACTGCTATAAGGGAAAGCTCTCATCTCTGCTCCCAGCTACATTCCTGATTACGGCCATAAGCTGCCTTTGACATTTTGAACCACAAGTTAGAAGTTACAATAAATTGATGCTGAATGCTGAAATGAAAAGAGATTCTATGTCTGGACACTAACCCTTGGTTCCATTTCAACCTTGCTGCACCCTGAGCTTACTTGCTGAGCTGCTCAAATCCAGAAAATGTATCTAGGGTAGCCATGTTGGCCATACAGCAAAGTACAATTAACATCCAAAATCAACAAAACAGCAACACTGCAAAGGAGGCTTCTTTTTGTGTTGCTAATTGATTTTATGTTTTATTTCCTGGACTTTATGATACTCTTTGTGTCCCAGAGCCCACATGGCCAAAAAGGAGGAATGGCCTCTTTTGTTATTGTTCTTGTGGTGGTGGTGGTAGTGTACCTTCAAATCCTTTCTGACTTATGGCAACTGTAAGACAGGCCTATCATGGAGTTTTCTTGGCATAATTTGTTTGGGGGTTTGCCATTTTCTGCCCTGAAAGCATATACCTACATGGATATCCCTCCATCCCATCTTAACTGAGAACAACTATGGCAACATCTTGATAAAATGTAGGCCTGTGACTCCAAGATCATCATTTTTCTTTCTTTCTCCTGTTTGATTTCTAACACCTTTGCCTGATGAAGAAAAAAGTGGAGCTTGCATCATGTACTTTGTGTTTTTTGATTGCCCTAATAAAGGTATCTCTGGCCCCATTCATACTGGCCTAAAAGACATGTTAGGGAACTGGGATGATCCGGATGCCCCTCCCCCGAATCGCTCCGTTAGCAAGTGCCCACTACAAATTTGAAATCGAATGCATTCTGTTTGAAATCGAATGCATTCTGTGTCTGCCGGCAAGGTGGCCGCTGTCAATCAAGCGATTGTCATGGTGACGTTTTGCAGGGCATCGGAAAGTGTCCTCCCCCTCCTCCCTTTTTTTTAAAGAGCCAGGCACAGGGTTAATTTTTTTATAAACCTGTGGGCATTTGGGTCAGATCTGCCCCTGTCCCAGGCAAAGGATAGAATTGTCATGCATTTTATTATGCTTTTAAAAGCAACATTTGTAGCTTTCCCTTTGCTCCAAAAAATTGTTTAAAAATGTAACACTGATTGTAAGTGAGGTCTTTTGCAACATTGTAGCTTCCCCCTCTGCTGAACTGACCCCTTTCCTCCTGCTTACACTTTGCCATTGCCTTCCACTGAGGCTGAGAGAGAATGACCTAATGGAATCAATTGGGAATAAATGGGAAATGCAGCGCATTAATAATAATAATAATAATAATAATAATAATAATAATAATAATAATAATAATAATAATAATCCAGGAGCAAGAGGAAATAGCAAGCACACAGACATGTCACCCCCCCAAAAAATGCGCATAAATGGTCAAAAATGTGCATAAATGCTTCTGCTGCATCCATTTCCCTACATCCCCCAGCCTTGGCAATCCTCCTCTTCCTCTTCCTCCTTCCTCCTCCTCCATCACTTTCTCCATCTCCCCCCCCACCCCCAGCCCTATGCAGCCCAGCCCCCCCTTTTGCCACCTGTCACCCTTAGCATCCACCCTTTGGGCTCTTTCCTCCTCTCTCTCCCCTCCGATGAGGGGCGGGAATGCTCTAACCCATGGAATCAATTGGGAATAAAGGGGAAATGCAGTGCAGGCATTCTGACTGTAGCATCCGCATATAACAGTAACAATAAAAATAACAATAACAATAATAATAAATAATCCAGGAGCAAGAGGAAATAAAGCACAAGCAAGCACACAGACATGTCACCCCCCCAAAAATGCACATAAATGGTCAAAAAATGCGCATAAATGGTCAAAAGAGGCTTCTTGAAAAGGGGGGGTTGTTGCTTTGATTGGGGGTTGGACTGGATGTCCCTTGGGGATCCTTTCCAGCCTTGTTATCGTGAGGGAGAAGAGTATTGGGGAGGCTGCGGGAGCGAGAAGTAGACCACCCCCCTTTTCCCTCTGACACACACACACACACACACACACACACACACACACACAGAGAGAGAGAGGAATCTCTCTCCCTGCTTCAGCTGCTGGAGGCCTGCTGCTGCCTGGCCAGCGACCCTCCTCCTCCTCCTCCCGCCATCCCCTGGCTGCCAGGCTGGCTCTCAGGGGAGCCCCTCTCTGGGTGCCAGGCTCCAGGCTGGAAGCGGCTGCCTCCGTGGGCATGCAATGTGCCCTCCTGGGGTTGGCCAAGTCCCCCAGCAAGAGAGGCGGCCTTGAATGGCCCCGGAGGGAGCAGGAGCCAGCAGGTGAGCAGGAGGAGGAGGAAGAGGAGGAGGAGGAGAGCATCCCCTTCCTCCCGGCGCCAGGAGCCCTGCCTGCTCCTTGCCCAGCAGCAGCCCTTCTGCCCAGGGCTCTTTCCTCCTCCCCCTCCCCTCCGATGAGGGGAGGAAATGCCTTGCCCTTTGCCCACCCTCTGACCTAAATCCCTCCCTCAATTTGCCTCGATCGTGATCGAGGCCAAAGTTCTCATTCCCAGGACCCGTGGTTTTTAAAAAGAAACGGTATTTGTGCCGATTTCAAAAGACCCGCGCTAGGGGCCATTTACCACGGAACGGGTGTGCAAGCCTCGGATTCGCTTGTGTGAGATTCAGGGTGAGTAGGAACTTCACGTATTTGAATTGGTTTCAGAACCGATTTTTTTGGTAGTGTGAATGAGCCCTCTGTTTTGTTCATTTTGGATGTTATTGTACTCTGCTGAGGTGCTCTTTTCTTTGCTGCGCGAAATACAATTGATAATATCAGGAATGACTTGTCATCCTATTCCTGAAACTTCCTGCTTTTATTTCCAAGATGCAATAGTTAATCCTAACTAGAATTAGATTCACCAAATCAATGCAATCTGGTACTTACATAAATTGTATTGATTCAGTGAGGCTGCTCTAGTTAGCACCATTTGATAGATTTAGGCTAAACATTCAAGCAGGCACACAACGATTTCTAGAGATCACAGAATAATTAGCAAAATAGTCTGGGTTGTATATATGGAATGTTAAAGTTGATGCCTGTCATCCAAGGTCAAACATTGTTTGAAGAATGAAGAGCTGTAAAACATAATGCTTGGTGTTAAAGGTTATCAGAAGAATGCTGGACTGTGAAATTTTTTTATTACTTAAGGTTGCAGGTGTACACAGAATGTTGCTCAGTCAATTAATGGACAGTAAATATTGCCTCAGGATAAACAATAACTGATATATAGATGCCTCCAAGAAAATGGATCAAATGACAGGCATTTCACAAATCAGTTTAATGGCAAATGGCCAGACTGGCAGGCACCTTGAGTGTCAACAGGTCAAGGCATGACCCTCAAGGATGAGAGTTGAGGGGGATGCTTGCATTATAAATTCACATACCTTGCCTTGTATGTCAAAAGAAGGAATATTAATGGTATGTTAGGTATTATTAAATAACTGATAATTCTCAAGATACATTTAAAACTCAGAAGTAGACTAGTGTCAGACTTTTTATGGGTTATATTCTTGATATTAGAATTGTATAAATATAATATGTTGTGAAAATATCAGCTTCTTCTGTCAGTAACAGAAAGACACTAGAAAACTAGGAAGAGGTAGGTGACAGCTACAGAGCTATGGTAAAATCGTTTTATTTATACAGAGTTCTCATTTTAAATCTATTTGAAAACCATACCTTTGGCCCTTTAAGACTTCTTTTTAGACTATTAATTGATAAATGGGTAAACAAGGGTTAACCTGTTTAGTATGCTTAAAATATAATTCAACATATAATTCAGTATAATTGAATGTTCTTTTAAACATTAAACAGAGAACACTTAAACAATTTATTTTAAATTGGTATGCAAATTTTTGTTTCATTATTGCACTAAAAAGAGCAAGCATGGTATAATGGTTTGGGGGTTGGACTAGGACACTAAGAGACCAGAATTCGAATCTCTGTTCACCCATGCAATCGCAATGGGTGATCTTCAGGCAAGTCACTCTCTCTCAGCCTCAGAGGAAGACAATGGCAAACCGCTTCCAAACAAATTTTGCCAAGAAAACTTTGTGAAAGGTTCCTTTTAGGGTCTCCTTCAGTCAGAAATTATTTGAAGACACACAACAATTACACTAAAACTCTTACCAGAATGAAGGTAAAAGATTAAAACCTTTTATCTACCCCCCCAATTATCCCTGTTCTGAGATCTGAAGAGAAATAATATGAATTTTTGAATACCCCATATTTTTCATCTATCCCCCTCCTGAAAACCCCTTCTCTTGGTTTAGCCTTTTCCTTCCATTATGATATCATCTCTTTCCCTCCTATTTTATTTAACTTACTGTTTCTCACATTGATCTTAGCAAATGTCCCAGCTTAATAATTCAGTTTTCTGGAGTAAATGAAAAGTTTATATATGGTTTCCAGTGTAGAACTGTGTATGATTAAATTCCAGTGTATTACTGAAGATACAGTGGGCCCTTGGTATCTGCTGGGGTTTGGTTCCAGGACACTGTGGATACCAAAATCTCTGGATGCTCAAGTCCCATTAAATACAATGGCATAGTAAAATGGTGTCCCTTGTATAAAATGGCAAAATCAAGGTTTGCCTATGGAAATGTGTATATTTTAAAAGTATTTTCAAGCCATGGATGCTTAAATCTGTTGATAAAAATCTGTGGATAAGGAGAGCTGATTGTATTTGGTTTTAATATACTCATGATGCTCAATGCTGTGCTTCAGTGGAGGTTGCATACATAAAAATAGAAACTGGAATCAAGTCTCTTCCGCCCCGCTCCCATAGAAAGGATTCTTCCAGACTGGCTAATGTGTCAGAATATTGTAATGTTATGTTAATCACTGTATGTATGTACTGTCAAGTTTCCAGTCAACTTATAGCAACCACATATATTTTATAGGGTTTTCTTAAGCAAGGAATACTCAGAGGTGGTTTTGCCAGTTCCTTCCTCTGGAATGCAGTGCACAACACCTGGTATTTGTTGGTGGTCTCCCATCCAAGTACTAACCAGGGCTGATATACTTGCTGTTTTTATCTTCAAGATCCAGACATCTTTTCTCTTGTCTCAGTGTATTTCCAGTAATTCCTATCCCTTTTTATTCCTTGTTGAATACAGCATTTACTTTTTTGTCCTGGTTAGGGTGTAGATGCATGCTATGCTTCCCACCTTATCTTTTAAGGTTTTAGAATCCCATTCTGTCCTCAGCCATCCCAAGCAATGCTCCTGCAACCTGTTGCCCCATCTGCTCTGTCCCCCTCCCCCTGCACTTAATACTTCTTCAAGAAAGTTGTCTCCTTCCTCCCATGGAGAAAGCTATTTTTCACATTTTAAACAATCTCTGACTTTAGCACTATTTCTACCAGCCGTTGGTGGTGCTAAATTGCTCTCTCACACACAATACACATACTTCCTGTGTGAAATGACACACTGAAGGAGACTCATAAAGAGAAAACGTGTGTGTGTGTGTGTGTGTGTGTGTGTGTGTGTGTGTGTAAAGCTGTGTCTTCCCCTTGTTGCAAGATCATCGGCCCATGCACCCTACTTCTCCTTTGTCAGTCTCCTCCATTTCATTTCACATAGGCTCTGTGTGTTTGAGTTTTGCAACACAACTGGTAATGCATCTGAAGCAAAACAAGGAGGTGTGTGATGGGGGTGGCCATATCCACATCTAACATCACAATCCATATCACAAGCAAGTCTCCCACAAATGAACTGAAATGTATGAAAAAGAAGTGTGGAGAGACAACATTTCAAACAGCACAAATTGCCAGTCTGAATGAATCCTAATACAAGTTGGTACAGTACTAGGATTGAAACTAGTCATTTGTGAGGTAGCCTTTTCAAGGTAGGGCAGCTATTTCTTCTTCAGCTATCTGATGTAAGGGATCAGCAGAGTTTTCCCCCCAATCCATGTGCCAGGGACCAGCACATATTTGTGCACATTGATTACGACTGTTTCTTTCTTATCCGGAAACTTTCCAGAGACCAACAGCCAATGTTTTGGGGATGTCATTGGTCCAGAGACAGGGGACCAGATGTCTTAACCTCCCCTTCTCAAGGGGAGAAGCCAGTAAGAAATAATAATAATAATAATAATAATAATAATAATAATAATAATAATAATAGAGGACAATGTAGGATTTTCAAGAAAAATGTAGGGCATTACCAAATAAAAGTAAAAAACACTAATATAATATAAGCTCATGCTTCTTAATCATGCTCATAATAGAGAACATTTTTAAATTCCTCCTGGACAGAAGGTTGAAATGTAGGACATGTCAGGGAAAAGAAGGATGTCTTGTCATCCTGGTCCAGAGAACACCACTTTGAGTAGTTCCAGTGTAGGCATCACTGCAAATAATAACTGGCATCCAAAACCTCCCAAAGTATCACAACTATAGCTTGATGTCACCAAACAAAAGCACATATGCAAAGACACATATGCTCCTTTTTAATGTTTTCAGTATTGTTTTTGCTGATTGCTACTGCCTATTTTCCCCAAGGGATAGCCCTCTTATCCCATTACAGCAAAACCAGGAAAGACTTGCAGCACTTTCAAGCCTGACAAAAATATAATAGCATATAGAATCATAGAATCATAGAATCATAGAGTTGGAAGAGACCACTAGGGCCATCCAGTCCAACCCCCTGCCATGCAGGAAATCCAAATCAAAGCATCCCTGACAGATGGCCATCCAGCCTCTGTTTAAAGACCTCCAAGGAAGGAGACTCTATCACCCTCCGAGGGAGTGCATTCCATTATCGAACAGCCCTTACAGTCAGGAAGTTCCTCCTAATGTTCAGGTGGAATCTCTTTTCCTGTAGCTTGCATCCATTGTTCCGGGTCCTGTTCTCTGGAGCAGCAGAAAACAAGCTTGCTCCCTCTTCAATATGACATCCCTTCAAATATTTAAACAGGGCGATCATATCACCTCTTAACCTTCTTTTCTCCAGGCTAAACATCCCCAGCTCCCTAAGTCGTTCCTCATAGGGCATGGTTTCCAGACCCTTCACCATTTTTGTCGCCCTCCTTTGGACACGCTCCAGTTTCTCAATGTCCTTTCTGAATTGTGGCGCCCAGAACTGGACACAATATTCCAGGTGGGGCCTGACCAGAGCAGAATACAGTGGCACTATTACTTCTCTTGATCTAGATGCTTTTGTGGAACAGAGTCCACTTCATCAGATGTATGAAATGCTTTCCTAAATGGTCTGGGAAATATGTGCATGCATGCTGGGGATGGGGAAGAGTGAAGCCAGAGGGTAATGAAATACAAAGAGAACAGATGGAGACAATTATGTAAAAACAAAATACACTTGTCCCTCCTGATTCGTGGGGATCCATTCTAGATCCCCTGCAAATTGGAAATATTGCAGATATTCAAGCCCCATCAGTTACAATGGGGGGGGGGGGGTGCTCCTGTGAACGCTGCTGCACATATACTTTGGGTGCACACTCCACTTTATCCCTCCCCGCTTGCCATCCGTGATGGACCAAAACCGCAAATCCCAAGTCTGCAAACGGGGAGGGATGAGTGTAGTTACAGTGACAAGGGAGTGTAGATGATAATACAGTAGAAACATCTTGGCATTGGTAGGACTATCAACATATGTGGTAGAATAGCAAAATTTGTAAGATAAATTCAAGCTTTAGTTACTATGATTTAACTTCTTGATGAACAATAATGTAGCAGTTTCACACTAGGGTTTTTATTGACGTCCTTTTCTTCAAAAATGGACACATTAAAACCAGTGACAGTATGATCTAGTATGTTGTAATTTCTCCTGCTGATTTGCTGATATTGCCGTTTCTGATGTCATTAATTTTTTTAATGTAGTTTTTGTAGAATACGGAAGGGTGTTGCTGTTAGATGATAATATATTGGAAGATGCGCAAAACAATGAATCCTTGATGGTGTATCTTCTGTTATTAGGTGTTTTAAAGATACTGGCTGAGTCGATGCAGGGACAGAATTGGCATGTGGACTTGTTGCAGGGTCTGATCCTTTTTGCTGATGCCTTTTTTTATGTGGGCTGCTCGTGACAACCTGTCTATTGTGCTTATCGTAAACTGCATGATGAAGGGTGATAATGGAAAATCCTAAATAAAATTACACCCCTTTTTCTCTGGTTTGTCTCCTCTGGCAGTAACACTTGGGATGGATGTAAATACATTATGATTACAGTCCTCTGTAATCCTGTCGCACGAAACAGGTGCCTTACCTTGTTTCACAAGCTTGGCCTTGTCCAGATCACCTATCAGAAAAATATATGAAAGAAATAAAGGGGATGTACAGATGAATGCCATTCAGCCGCCCCTTTCCTGGGTGGAACAGGGCTGTGGCAACCTCACCTTGCGGCCCTGATCTGGCCTCTGAAAAGTGCAAAAAGGAGCCACAAAAAGTGGGGTTTTTTTGTGCCCTCCAAGGGGCACCATAGCCATGGTGGTGCAGCTTTATGATGCCCCTTTGGTGCTTTATCATGTGGATGCTGCTCTGGAGAGGCATCATGACACACACCGTATAGACCGGAGCGCACCAAAATGACACCCTGGGGGCAGGGTTAGGGCATCCAGCGTGAGGATGCTGCACCCAAAGTGCCGGTCTGTATAGGCCCCAAGTTTGTAAGAAAATACCACCAACCAGTGCCAGCTCTTGTCCTTTCACTTACTGGCATGAATAAGGCCAAGCATCTACCATACTGATCAAAAGGCTAGTTTGAACATTTTTCAGTACTGCATAAGCTTGTAATACTGCTTGTAATGGTATTTCCATAAGTTAAACAGGTCTGTGCCTAAGCAAGAAATGGACGTGAATAATGGGATGTTAAAATGGAAATATACCAGTGGGGCTCTTTTCACACTCCCTTGATATTCTGTCTCTGACCTTAAACTGCTATACTTAAACAAAATGGTTTAGAAGAGAATTAGAATGAGAAGGTGTTTGATTAGAGCTCATTAACAATTTTGGTATTGTATCTTTTGGTTTAAATGTGACTATAAAAAGTAATTGCCCCTCAAGTGATAACAAGAACAGTTAGGATTCACCATTTGATGTTCCAGCAAAAAGGAACAAGACTTCTTCATGCTTTTCTGTATCTTTCAGTCTCTGCTTGTTAACCCAGTTTTTCTTCCAAATTACTTCAACCCACTTTTCAGTTTAGTAATGTACCGGAAGAAGCAACATTTTGTCTATTAAAATGCATGCCACAATTAACTGGTTCATTTCAGAATCTGGACAGAGAGAACAGAAATTCCAGATCACAGTTTTTAAAAACTACTTCCATGTCTCGTCATCAATTATCTCACAAATTATCATTCCTCTTTAAAACTGGGAGCTACAATGTTGTTGATGTTGCTAACTGCATTTCTGCTTGTCTTTCTCTTTAGACTGTACTGTATATACATACACTATTTTAGATGAGTATAAAAGACTGTCTTGCAAAAGTTATGCCTTTCATACTTTTTTCCTTGTGATTATTTATAAATGGTAACACCCTGTAGGCTTGTTTCCCAACTACTCATTGATTTTCAATGAGCAGCTCACATACTTGTCAAGACCTTATTGGTGAATTGTACCATGATTCTATAGTAGAGTGTTGTAAAATACATCCCTTTGTATCCACGGATTCTGCATCCATGGATTCAACCATCCTTGGCTTGAAGATATATTTTTTTAAAATTCCAAAAAGCAAACCTTGATTTTGACATTTTATATGAAGAACGCCATTTTACTTGGTCATTGTATATAATGGAACTTGAGCACCCAGGGATTTTGGTACCCACACGGGGCCCTGCAGTCAAACCCTGGCAGATACCAACAGCCAACTCGTATTGCAAAACATTTGTTTTTCCCCAGGATGAATGCAAAATCCAAGCTGATTTTGCATTAAACTTCAGAACTTCATTGTTGGGGCATAGAGAGATGCGCTGTGTCCACTATGACCACGTGCAGAGTGGATCCATGAAGGCAAGACACCATGAGAAGGCTCTCGGAGAGACGTCTGCAAAGGCTTCAGGCTGAGAAGGAAAAATTCCTCCCACGCAGACTTCAGCCTTGAGCTCCTGGCTTGAAGAAATAAACACTGCTGGACAGCTAGGCTCTCTCAAACATGAGGGCTTTAATCACTTGTTGCAAGCTATTTACAAGATCGCACAGAGTACCAGACAGCCATCTTGGATACTCACAGCTATATATACAAACAAACAAAGTGCTTCACCAGTCACTGACCACAACAACCCAACAATGGAGATCGTCATCTTCTCCCTTATATAGATGGTCTTCTGTGAAGTCATGTGATAGCCATGCCACCAATGAGACCTTGCAGGTTTCAAACCTATTGCATTTGCATCATACTGTATCCCATGATGCACTGCTGGCTGACTTCACCTACTTGCATGTTGCATCAGACGTTCCATGATATGCAGCTTCCAAATGCTGACTCATACACACCTGCCACTTGAACTGTAGTAACCTCTGTTCCAGTTCCACCTAGTGACCACATCCATGTCATTTCCAGGCCAAGTGTGCTACATGGTCCTGACATTCATGGCTGTGCCAACCACTTCCTTGTCATCAGGCACCCCATGTAAACAATCTTCAGTGTCTCATGTCACCTTTTCACAGTTCCTGGTCATCAGAGTTAATCATCTGTCATTCCACTTTTTCAGTTGCTTTTAAAATAGCCCACTTTCCCCTTTCTTCCTAAGCTTATTTCAGTTGCAGCAAACTGAGTTCAACGTGTAGAAGTAGTTTGCACTCAATTAACCCAGCAGAGCGAGAGGAGATGGCAGAACCTTGTTCTTCTCAGTAGGCTTGGGCCAAAACAAATTGTTGCAGCCTCTCCTATTTGTGTGTTCTTCCTCTTTATGATCTGTTGCCATCTTGATCACACTCTTGTGTTGCTTAGCCACACATGTCCCAGTTTTTATCTGTGAAATGTTGGAGGGTATGCCTTTTTCTTTTACCAGTTACTTTCACAAGTAATTCATATGAAAAAAAAAATCACAAGATAAGAAGAATGTTTGTTAAGTATAAATCCTATTAGGTTTCTTTTGGAAGGTTAGGCTGTATCTGTAAGAAACTGTACATCAACTGATGTAAGCCCAATTTTATGTACTGTGGATTGCATTACAGATTTTGCATTTATAACATTATGCACAAAGTAAGGTAGCCCATTGTTGGCACAAATTTGTGTGATGTTTATCGTTGGGCATTCTGCCGTATCCTGTATCAGTGCATAAAAATGTGAAAAGATGCTGAGTAATTCCAGATCTAATTTCTAAGTGATACTAAAAATCTGACATGGACAATATACGTTGCTTGCTTTCAAATAGTTTGTGACTTGTGGTGACTCTAACATAACCCTATGATGGGGTTTTCTTGGCAAGATTGGTTCAGAGAGGGTTTGTTGTTGCCTTATTCTGAGACTGAGAGATTGTGAGTTGCCTAGGGTCACCCAATGGGTTTCCCTGGCTGAGTGGGGATCTTTTTTGTTTGTTTGTTTAAATAATAACTTTATTTCTTACCAAAAAAGGTAGAAAACAATAACAAATACAAACAAAAACAAGCTAAAATACAGATCCTTGAAAACCAACTTCAAAAATTGAAGGTCACATGGGATGTAAAAGGGCAACATTACATAAAATCAGGGATGGACTCAGAACACAGAGATACCTTTTTTTGCACCAGTTCAATCATCGAAAGGGAATCATATTACAAAGGAAGACCCACTTCTGCTCCAATGTTGTTGAGATAAGATATAAGTGGGGAGCATTGTTTTTCAAAAGGCAGAGGAAGATTCCACCTCCGCAACCTTCTAGATTGATCAGTGAGCTTTTCCATAAACCAAAAATTCCAAAATTGAGCCCACCAATCAGTCATATTGACCTTTCCAGTTTTCCAAGCCTGGGCTTGGAGTGGGGATCTGAAACCTGTCTCCAAAGTCATAGTCTAATGTTCAAATGACTACATCAAGCTGGCTGTCATGGATAATATGTACTGAAGTATAATCCTGGGTGTGGAAATCTACAACTCAAGATTGTAAGAAGCTAGTTCACAATGAAACTAAAAGTGTTTGTGCATGTGTTCATTTTTATTTTGTTTTGTTCCTCAGGACTTGCACCAGGTCAACTTTATACGTATCCTGCTCGTTGCTGGCGCAAAAAGAGACGTTTGCATCCTCCTGAGGATTCCAGGCTGAAGCTGCTGGAGATTAAACCTGGTAGGTGCTCCCCTTCCAACCCCACTTCCTTCCTTTGTTTTCTAACTGTGTTTCTAAGTTCACAGGCCAGGAAGAGTCTACCATTCACAGCCTCGGGGCTTTTGACCTTTCCACTCTTTTTTGTGTGT
Organism: Sceloporus undulatus; assembly: GCF_019175285.1. Lineage (NCBI taxonomy): Eukaryota > Metazoa > Chordata > Lepidosauria > Squamata > Phrynosomatidae > Sceloporus > Sceloporus undulatus. The sequence continues at coordinate 316,633,131 of NC_056522.1, read as the reverse complement.
GTGTGCTTATTCCCCTTTGTAGGCTGAGAATTTAGCTAAAATCATGTTTTTCTCCAGCTCTCAAAATATAAGGGGTGGGGAAATCCATTCCAAATTCAGGAGCAGCTGTAATTGATACTGTTGGGAATTGCAGAGTTTATATTGAGGTCTGGTGTATTTTTTAATGAATTTTAAAGGTAGGAAGTTTGAGAGGGCAACTTACTGAGGAGGTGTTAAAGGAAACTACACTATAGGATGCTCCAAGAAATAGCTGCTAAGTCTTCAGTCATATATTACAACAGTAGAATGATTAAATGCATTGCAAATAAGAATCTGGCAAGTGGGTTTAGAGGCAGTGATAATTCAATATAATTTGCTTAATTTCAAGCACACAGTTACAACCAGCTGAAATAAATGGCCAGGGAAGGCTTGCTCTAAATGCCCCTCCACACTGTAGAATTATAGAGCTATGATTCAATTTAACTGCTATGGCTGAATTGTATGGAGTCCTGGGATGGTAATCTGGTGTGGATTGAGAGCTCTCTCGCTGAGAATTCTAAATACCCCTCCTTAAACTGCAGATTCTAAGGGCCTGAACAGATAGGCCAAAATAAAGCTGCTTTGGGTCACTTTGGAAGTATGCTGTTTAAATGATGCATGCATCCTAAGAGGCCGGAAGCCACATCAAAGCCATGCTCCAGTCCTAAGGACTGGAATGCAATTTAGGCACAGCTTCTGGCCTCTTAAAATGTGTGTGTCATTTAAACAGCATACCTCCAAAGTGACCTGGAGCAGCTTTACTTTGGCCTGTCTGTTCGGGCCCTAAGTTTCCATGGTAGTTAAAGTGGAATCATAATTCTGTACTGTGAAAGAGCCCTAAGAAGTCATTCTATTGTGTGCACGTGTGTGTGTGTGTGTGTGAGAGAGAGAGAGAGAGAGAGAGAGAGAGAGAGAGAAGATGTATCCACACTGCAGAAACAAAGCAGTCTGACATAATTTTAATTGCCATGACTCTGTCCTACAAAACCTTAGGATCTGTAGTTTGGTGAGGCACCAGAGCTCTCTGACAGGCCAAGGTGAATCTAATCAAACTACAAATCTCAGGATCCCACAAGATGAAGCCATGGAGTTAAAGTAGTGGCAAACTGCTTTTTTTCTGCAGTGTGGAAGAGCTGATAGAGAGGAGAGAAAGATGGGTTACATTTCCATTACACAGGCAGATAGGCTTTAAAAGTTTTAAATTGTCAGGATGTCTCACAAGACATAATGAAAAATGTAGCTTTCATAACACTGGTGCAATTCCTTCTTGAGAGGAGGTTCCCCCCCATCCAATGTAGATGTAATAGTAAGGATAGGGTATTTTTTAACTATTTCATCTCTGCTGTTTCCTATTTTCCTCCTTATTACACAGCTTTTATGAAATGTAAAGGTGGAAAGAGGATTGGTGTGTGATTATCACTGGCAATTGAGACACAAAACATATCTGGTGATGTACAGTGATCAAAAGGAGAGAGTATATACTGTGCCAACTGAGTGTGTTTTTTGAGAGGAAAACGCTGCCAGGGTGTCCCATGATATTCATATGTGGCATCCTCTTTGAGATGTGTAATACAACCTAGTCCCTGTTGGAAGCCTCTAACTATACAGTACTTGGGTTGTTTGTTTGTTTCAGTCTGTTTGGATTCAGTTTCATTCACCAGAAAGATGAGGGTTAGTCATGAGATTAAATTTTATCTGTCCATACCGTTGCAAAATTGGACATACTTGCATCTGAGAATTTCATTTGGCTTAGCCACACAAAATGACCAGATGGTCAATAATTAATGCCAGACTATTGTCTCTCTCTCTCTAGGCTGGTAAAATAATTATAGCAGCTACAACAGCCAAATGCATATTGTCATACTCTGCTGAGTGGCAGCTTTTTTTTTTTACATAGAAATGAAGCATGTAGTCACACTCAGTGTAAATATGGCAAATGCCACTGAAATGGAATGTCATTCTTATTTACCAGGAATGTTATCATTTAATTTGTGTCTCTTTCTGTATGTAATAATTTAACAGTAATTATGGACTCTTATCTCCTGTGATCAAATGCTAAGTAGCTATTTTACAGTGTCATTTCTCTGTGGTATCCTAAGGGGGTTGTGCAGTCTGATATGGTCAGACTGATAACAAGCCTCAAGATAATACGCTAATATTTGTACATAAAAACACAAGCCATCTCAAACAATATGTAAAGAATAATGCCTTTGTTCATCTACCAGCTTGAAACAGCAGTGTAACAACCACAATCATGGTTGGTTCAATAAAGTATTTAAAATTTGCAAATGAGGATCTATGATAAGGAGAGGAGAGGTTTTGGGGCTTTTATTTTTCATTGCAGTGAACAGGAGAGAGAAGAACATGGTACTTCTAGTTGGATGCCTCAGTAACCCTGGCCAAGTTTTCTTCAGCTTTGTCTGATCTGCAGTTTCAAATAGCTGTGGGAAGAGAGCCCTTGGCTTAGAAAACCCCAAAAAGCTGCTTGAAAAACAAAGCTATAGAAGCATATCTCTTGCCATTCTGACACTCTGAGAGAACTTGGAGAGCTTTGATAGGTGAAAGGAATTAATAAGTCCTAGCAGCCAGCCAGTCTGTAGGATTTATGGCCATTCTTCTGGTGTAAGATAGTGCACCAGACATAGCTTTGGGCTTCTCCTGATGACTGTGCCCTTTTACCAAGGGTATTTTTTTGGGGGAAATGAGGGCATTGCCTCTTCAAATAAATTTTTTTTCTATGAAATGTTCCTTCAGGCCCCAAATTTTCACCACTGTAGAGAGTGAAACACTAAAAATCCAATGTGAAGTCAAAGGCTTTCATGGCCGGCATTGATAGTTTTGTGTGGGTTTTTTGTTTCTGTGGTCGTGTTCTAGAAGAGTTTATTCCTGATATTATGCCAGCATCTGTGGCTGGCATCTTCAGAGAATGCTGGCATGGGAGTAAGTGGGGTACAGTATATATATACTACGTGACCCTTGGTTGAGAGGAAGTGATTTACACGTTAATCTGTGTGTTGGTTTGTTGTTGAATAGCAAGGCCTCAGGGTATCTATTGAATTAGTGATCCATTGTATGCTGGCTACCATTCCTGAAAAACACCAAAATCAAGACCCAGGAAGTGTAAATGAAAACCACCCAGGGTCAGTGGGGGTTTCCCAGCAGAAAATGGATCACTAATTAAATAGATACCCCAAAGCCTTGCCATTCAGCAACAGACCAACACACAGATTAACATGTAAATCACCTAATCTCAACCAAGGGTCACACAGTACAGCCAGCCCTCCTTATCCACGGATTTTTTATTCATGGATTCAAGCATCCACACCTTGAAAATATTTTCTAAAAAGTGTAAATTCCAGATAGAGAACTTTGATTTTCTATTTTATATAAGAGACACCATTTTCCTTTTCCACTGTATTTAATGGGACTTTAGCTTCCACAAATTTTGTCGTCCATGGGCAGTCTTGGAACCAAACCCCAGCAGATAACAAGGGCCCACTGTGTGTGTGCATGTGTGTGTGTACACACACACATCACTCTCATGCCAGCATTCTCTGAAGATGCCAGCCACAGCTATGGAATAAATCAGAACACGGCCACAAAGCCTGAAAACCCCACAAAACCCCCCACTAAAAATCATTCAAACCTAAAATGATTCATGTTCTCTTGGTAACTTCACTCCTTTTCCTTTGGATCCCTAAACTGTTTCTAAATGCTCAAATTTTCTAGAATGCTAGAATGATGGGAATGTGAACACGGCAAATATAACAGTTCTAGGTGTGAATTATTTTCAGTATCTCACTTTCTGCAATTCTAGTAATTGGGGATTTCTTGACAATGAATGAAGAAAAATTCAGAAGCTAGAATTTGTATTGTGGGGAATGCTGTAGCTACATCCTCCCCCCCCCCATCACATTGTTGTTTGGTGGTATCCCAGCTTTCATACAGATTTTTCTTATTCTAAAAGCTTACCATAGGGAACCAAAGGTTTAGTAAGATCATTCTGCTAAAATACATTTTATTGTGTAAAATAGTTTTGCTTGCACCTTTTTACCTGTGAGCCCTTTTCCTTGCCATTCACTTCTAGAATGTGGCATATCAGAAAGAGAATTCAACCCATGTTGTAAAAGACGTTTCCCACTGTTGAACTACAGAAATTCACAATAGATATATCTGTCAAGCAGTTGCATGGTTCATGGTCTGCTCCTGGCCCGATTCCAGTGGGGATGCTTGAGGAAGCCAATCTTTTGTGAATTCCAGTACAAAACAGCTCAGTCCATACTTCTGGGAGTGATAGATCCCCCCCCAAAAAATATTAATACAATTTTTAATTGCAGGACGCAGACTTTTTTGTGTAGAAAACAATGTTTGTGTGCGGATTTTTTTTTTTTTTGAAGACTAAATTCCTAACTACAGCATTTTCTATGGAGGAAACATCATTTTATCCACAGCAAGTGAAATGTCATGTGCAGAAAATGCTGCTTTCTGTCAGAATAAGTCCCAAACAGTAAATAATCTTCAAAAAATATGCTGCTTTCAAAGGCTTTCTTGCAGCAGGGGGAACATTGCTAAAATTACTTGTAATTTTTGTAAAAAATTGTTGTAAAAATTGCTTTGAGAATGAAATTAGTGAAGACTTACATTCCTTCTTTCTGGATTAATGTGTGAATTGTAACAAAGTAGTCAATGGAATTTTGCAGCTCTCTGAGTGATGAAGCAAACTATTCCACATAAAAATTAACACATGAGTGTTTGGGAGCTCACTGTTTTTAGGAATGGCTGTTTTGAGAGAAAATATATTAAATGCATATTTAAACTGGATTGTGGGAAATTCATTTTTTTTCTTGGACTACAATTCCCCAAATTCTCCATCCATCTTCACAGAGGACTGGGGCCCCTGTTGATCAGGGGATTAGGGGGCACAGTTTAGATGAAGGTACCTTATTCAGGAGAAATGGGGAAAGGGACATTCAAGTGGTGCTGGTTTCTGTAAGCATCTCTCATTTGACTTGTAGACAGAAATTTAATTCATAATGTTTATTTTGTTAGATTGACTGGCTGGTTTTAACTAAACTATGTTTCTTCTGATTCACATTTAATTTGCTTTATCCCCCATTATATAATATCATCTTCCCTGCTCTACACTGTGATGACCTGAAGTTATAAACAATAAATCTGAACTGAAATACTGAAGAACAAGCATGTGTTTCTTATCAAAAAGCACCACTTGACACAGAGATGTTGGAAATGAGGAGATTAAAGATGGTGTACTCCTTCATAAGTAATGGATAAAGGCAAATAAAAAGCTGTTTCTCTTTTCCTCTCTCCTTTCCCATGGTCTTCATGCGTCACCTTGGAGTTTGAGCCATCAGTGACTTAGTTCATTACTAAAGGATAGCAGGTGGCCTTCAATAGAGAAGGATTCTTATCTGAGGAACCAAAATATTTTTGTGTGACTTCTAACTGCCTAGTTGAAACACTTCTGTACCAAGTTATTGCTCTGAACTGGTTCCAAACAAGAGCTATCTAACTTTAGCTTTTTAAAACACAACCTATGATGAGGGTGTAGGTGGTGGACAATCCTTCTATTTATATTATAAGAGCATAGTCTATGCAAGGGTATGTGTGAGAAATTAGCCTCTGCCCACACAGAGAACTCAGTTTGAATTAATGTTTAGCTCCACTTTTTGAAATCACAATTCTTTCACTATGCAAAAGGTCTTTTCAATGGCTTATTGACACAGGAGGAGTCGTACAAAGCAGAAAAAAAAATCTGCAGAAGTTTACGTTATCATAGCTATGTAAAACACCCAACTAATAACTTTGGCCCTGTCCAGACTGGCCTGAAAAGGCGGCCTGGAGACAGAGTTGGCGCATAGCGTCCTCATGATGGACACCTGATTCCACCCCCAGGGTGCTGTTCCAGAAGGCGCATGGCATCATGGAGCACCTCCAGCTCTGCACCTAGATGATGCAGCGCCGAAGGAGCGCCATATAGCCGCACCACTGCATCTATGACACCTTTTGGAGGGTGCAAAAAGGAGCCACTTTTTGCAGCTCCTTTTTGCACCCTCAAAAGGCTGGGTTGGGGCTGCGGTGTGAGGTTGCTGTGGCCCCGATCCAACTGAAAAAGGGGCAGCTGGAGGCCGCCCCTTCAGGGCTGTTTGTACAGCCCCTTTGCCTACTTTATCAAGTCTTCTAGGGTATGCAATTTCAAATGCACATTAGTGTGAGATTATATATAAATGGATCTACAGTACTTCAAATGGCCTTGTAAAAGTCCAGGGTTATTCCCAACAAGCGCTGAGTTTCTTCTTCCACAGAGTACCACTAAGACATGGAAACATCCTGCTTTCATGTATATGTACATCAATTCTGCAGACTGTGTTGCTTGGATTACAGCTCCCTGAATCTCCCAGCCAACATGACCATACTGGCTGGGAAAAGAGTTCTGGGAGATGCTGTGCCAAACAAACAAACAAAGTAAAAACCTGTCCACACTCTGTTCTGAGTCCATATCAAAGTGCTGTGTGAACCATTGTCCTTGTATCTGGTATTTGAATGACTAATTACCAAGCGAAGAGAAATTTGCTGACATAAGATCTCATGGTAGAAGATGGTGAAATGGGCATTCAGCATCCAGTTCAGACCAACAATTGTAACCAGATTCCAGATTGGTCCATGTGACAAGTTAGTGGTCTATAAAATTCCACTTGGATACAGGAGGTAATAATTACTTCATGTAAATGGCAGGGGGTAAACAAAGAGTATTGAACTGAGACTGGAGAATAAAAATTAAAAACAAAAATAGCCTGCCCGAAATTGTAAAGATCTAGCGATGGCGGTGTGTGTGTGTGTTCTGGAAGTGGTAGTCAAAAAATGTGATATTTTCCCAAACTCTGAATTGGGAATAGAGAGAAAGGGAGAGTATGGAATTAGAGACAGGAAGTGTTTTGTGGGTTTTTTTGGGCTATGAAGCCATGTTCTAGAATGATGATGATGATGATGATGATGATGATGATGTTTATTTATATTTCCTGCCTCTCCCAAGGATTGTGGCAGGATTACATCAATAAAATAATACAACTGATAAAATACTAATACTGAATTTGTAGTTCTCTAAAAACAGTTCATCAGTAGCCAATAATCATAGTCGAGAGTGGAACATCATCATAAGCTTTTATTTGGAGTCCGATGAAGAAGCCTGCCAGAAGAGATCCGTTTTGAGTTCCTTCTTAAAGGCCTCTAAGGTATTGAGACGGATTTCATCTAGAAGAATTTATTCCTGATGTTTCACCAAGCAGCTATGGCTGGCATCTTCAGAGAATGCTGGCATGGAAGAGATTGGGGTATATATACTGTTGTTTGAGAGGAGGTGACTTGTATGTTAATCTATGTACAGTATTCTGCTGTTGAATGACAAGGCCTCAGGATGTCCATTTACTTAATGATCTATTGTATGCTGGGAATATTCCCTCACCCTGGGTGGTTTTTCATTTGCATTTGCTGGGTCTTGATTCTGGTATTTTTCAGGACTGGTAGCTAAACTTGTTTACTTTAAGGGTTTCTTCTTTCCTGTTGAAGTTGTCCAGGTGTTTATGGATTTCAATGGCTTCCCTGTGCATTCTGACCTGATAATTGTTGACTTGGTCCAGAATTTCAGTGTTTTCCAACAGCTTTTTATGCCAGGATGGTTTACAACATATTCTGCTACTGCTGATTTTTCTGGCTGACCCAGTCTGCAGTGTCTCTCATATTCCTTGACTCACTGGATTTGGTGGTCCCTATGTAGACTTGTTTGCAGCTGCACAGTAAACTCCTGCTGCTGTGAGAGCGTCTCTCCTGTCTTTCACTGAGTGCAGCATTTGTTGGATTTTCTTGGTCAGTTTGTAGACTATTTGGAGTTTGTGTTTC
>NC_056522.1:316602725-316625159 GCF_019175285.1 Sceloporus undulatus | reverse complement strand
TTGTGTTTCCTCAACAGTTCCTCTCTTCTGTCAGGAGATACCGCATATCGTCTCAGAACGTTCTGCACGTAACGTGATGAGAAACGTTCCTGGAACGGATATTACCACATTGAGTAAACTGGACGTGATCAGAACATGATTGGAACTTTTACCGACACGTGCTTCCTTTTTCTAAGAAACGTTCCCAGAACGGTTTGCTGTATTACGTTTGTGGGCTGTGTACTGATGACGTCGCCACTCAGTGGTTGGACGGCTGTGGGAGAGGCGCTGTTTCCCAGGAAAGAGGAAAAAGGGAGGCTTGGGGCATGGAGCTCGCCTCTCCTGAGTCCCTCGGCTTACTGAAATCCCTCACCTCCCTTCCCCCTAGGGTCAATCACACAACGGAGTTTAAAAGGAGCAGAGAGCCCTATGGGTCTTCATCTGGGGGGCAGAGGTTGCCTGGCTATGGGGATGTCCTGCCCTCTATCTCTCCCCCCCTTTCACCTAAGAATCAATCCAAAAACAGAGTTTAAAATCTCTCCAGATGCAGACCCAAAGGGCTCTCCTCTGCTCCTTTTAAACTCGTTTTTGGATTGATTTCTATGGGGAAGGAGGTGGGGGATTTCAGTAAGCCTAGGGACTCTGGCGCGGAGAGTGCTTCTCACGCCTCACTGAGAAGTCTTCCCTCCGAAGATTCCCTTGGGAAGGAAGGCAGGCAAGCGCCCCCCCCCCCATCTTGTCTTCTCTCCGAAGGGAATCCGAGGATCTCCTTGGGAGGGAAAGGAAGGCAAACCCCTATAAAACGTTGGGGCTTCATATGCTGGCATATGTTTGAAGAAAATAGGATAAAACCTATGTAACTTGATGGGCCAAGGGCAGAGTCCCCTCCTTGGCAGCCTGGTGCTTTAAGGGAGCTCCATGGAGGTCCCTTCAAGCGGAGAGAAAGGGAGGGGATTGACCAAGGGCAGAGTCCTGGCAGCCATTGCAGCTCTTTAAACCGTTGGAAAAGAAGAATCCTCTGCTGTCTCTCCCATTTCCTCTTTTTGGCAGCTTGACACCCTTTTGCTCCTGGTGTGCATGTAAGTGTGCCTTCAGGTTGTGAGCTTCCCTCCCGCTTTTAACTCTTGTCTGGCTCTTCGCTATGGTTCTGGGAGTTGTTTGCTTGCTTTTGTGTGGTGCTCCAAACCGAGGAGCTTTTGTGGGTTCCTCCCGGAGGGAAGGAGGAGAAGGTCCTGGGTATCCTGCCTCCTGCATTGTGACAGCACAGGAGCCCCATGGACATGACACTAGAGGCCACCGCAGAAGCCGCCAGACCCTATCCCTCTTGCTCTTCGCTCTGGTCTCTCTTTCCTCTCTTCTTTCTCTCTCTTTCCTGCTTTCCTTTCTTCCTTGTTCCACCTTTCCTCCCTTTTTCCTTCCTTCCCTTCCTCTCTCTCCCCCCCCTCTTCTCTCTCTCACACACACACACCCCTTCACTCACTGCAGTTGCTGGCCTGCCTGCCTCCTGCCTGTCATTCTTTCAGCCCACGGAGCCGGAGGAATGAGAGAAAGGATTTGAGAAAGGTATAAGAATCCCACACGACCTCTGTTGGAACGTTCTCATCACGTTACAGCTCTCTGGAACACATTAACCATTACCTCCTGGAAAACATGTAGAACACATTTACGTTCAGACCCGATTGGAACACCTATGTGCAGTATTCTTTAATTTGTCGTTCTTCTCATGTTCTGAGAACGTTCTCAGAATGCAGTGCGGTAATCTCCTCTGTGACTCCTTTGAGTATGTAAAAAATACCTTCCCTTTGAGTGGTTGTTTGTCTTCACTCTATGGGGTTTTGTAATTATATCAAATAATGTTCTGTGTTTTTCAGTCATGTGCCTTCTAAGACTTTTTGTCTTCTTTGGATTCTGGCTCCTCACATGTTCTATTTGCTGCCCATTTTAGATTTGTATTAATAAAGTTGTGGCCTTGTTATAGTCCACACATTCTTTATTTCAATGGATGGGGGGGTGATTTTTGAAATTCATTCAAAGCAAACTTTCTCAGCCATCTATGCTGGCGTAAATTCATCTGTACCACTACATGACTTATGGGACTAATGGACTTTTCTGTCCTAGGAATCCTTGCAGGATCAGCTCTTTCATGTGTTTCCTTCTCTCTTGATGTTTAAATGGCTTCTTCAGGTTTGGTTTATTTTCCTTCAGTTTCTTCCTTTAAACAAAACCCTATGGTGAGACATACATTTAGTGGTTTCTGTCACCTCTCCTGACTCCAGAGTTGCAGTAGGCCGTGTGCATCCACACAACGTGTTTTTCAGAGTATTCTCTGCCTTTTGCAAGTAGCAGAAAACCTGGCTTCTCTCTCCTCCTTTTTAATGGACCATCTTACCAAAAGACATAGTTTGAGTATCTGTGGCAACAAGCAAATATGTGTGGCCATGTGGACAGTCCCTCTATCTGAAAGATTTGCAGGAGGACTATCTTTTTTTTAAGGTGTCCTCTTCTTGGTGGTGAATTTTCTTTTCTTTGGCAAGGTGAACCTATTGCCATTTTACACACCTTCAATTTATATTTCTGGTGGGTGGCATTTAATATCCCTATGGAAAAAATCAATAGTTTAATTAGTGCTTAAAACCGATTTTGAGCTGTGGTGCTCTTAATAAATTATTTTCTATAAGATGACTTCTGGTGTTGACATTCAGCCATTTGGTATTTCACCCCAAAATAAGCATTTCCTATCGGTAATACAGATCACGTTTTTTAAAAAAGGTTTGTGATCTTGTAAATAAACAGTGCAAGGCAAATTTAATTACTGATTTCTTAAAAACAACAACAAATTTTGCAGGTTGAAATTTTCAAAAACATGATTCAGATGGTTATACTTCTTGTTCTCCCGCCATATGGACTTTGTTATGCACTTTGTATAGATGCAAAATTGCAGTGTATACAGTGGATCTTTCTTATGCAGGGGATGTTCTAACCCCCCCCCAGCATATGGCAAAAAACACAAAAGCTTAAGCCCTGTTTGTTTTAATGGAGTGCGCACCCGGGGTACACGCACCATTCATTCTTCCGGAGCTTGCCGTCCATGTGACCCTGGATCCGTTATGGCCAGCCTGCGTATGGGACAGGCATGTTTGTATCTATAGTAGAAACACATTACATTTGATAGTGTGAGAGTTGGTTGAAATTTCTCTTCTCATACAGTGTAAACTTATAATGGGGTAGCAATTAAACCAGCTATTTAGAGTATCCCTTAATCTGACAAGTTAGTGGAGTGGTGCAAAACTTAACAAGGATGGGGGTTATTTAAAAAGCATATTTTGAAGGGGTGGTGGGATAGGGTTGCCATAACCGGCTGCAACCGGGTTTTTCCAGGTTTCGTGGCACCTGCTCGGTACCAGCACGGGTGCAGCCAAAAACCGGGAAAAGCCGGTTGCAGCGGGGGTAGGAACCCTTGGGGTCTTGTGCCTCCTCTCTCCACGCCTGGCCGCACGGAGGAAGAGGAGGGCAGCAAGGCCTGGGCGGAGGAGGCTGAGGGGGCGGCGCCTCTGGGCGCAGGCGCCAACCTCCAACCTCCCTGCAGCCTACTCGCCTCCTTCCTGGTTCGGGGGCACAGAAGGAGGCGAAGCCGGCCATCCCCGGGCTGCTTGTCTTCCTGGTCCCTGTGGGAGGAACAAGGCGAAGCCTTGGCATCGCGGGTCCGTCCTTCCTGGCCTCTGGGGGGCAAGGAGGAGGTGAAGCCCGGCCATGCCGGCGCTCTCCGCTCCTTCTGGTCCTGTGGGGGCCAAGGAGGAGGCGAAGCCGGCCATCGCCCGGCGTTTCCCTGCCTCCTTCCTGGTCCCCGCGGGGGGCAAGAAGGAGGCGAAGCTCGGATCGCCGGCTTCCGCCTCTCTGGTCCCGTGGGGGGCAAGAGGAGGCGAAGCCCGGCCATGCCGGCGCTCTCCCCGCCTCCTTCCTGGTCTGGGGGGCCAGGACGAGGCAGGCCCATCCTGGCCTCCGATCGCGGCGAGGCCCAGGGCCCAGGCAGGGAGAGGAAAGCCTCCTTAAGTGGGGCTTTCCTCGCCGCTTGGCCTCCGCTCCCCGCGTGATCGCGAGGGAAAATGGGACAAAATTCAAATGTAGACACATTTTTGTGTGTCCTGATTTGAAATTTTGTCCTACCTTTTTCCTGGTTGGAGGTCCGGCACTATGGCAACCTAGGTGGGACAGCTGGTAGACTGGGGATATTGGAGAAACCTGGGTTCACGAGCTTGGTGGCCGACATTGGACCCCCATTGAGCTCTCCATTTTAAGGGGCATTCCACATATCCTGTCCTTTGAGGTTAAACATCTGTTCAATACTGTCCATTTAAATAAAGTTTTAAGTTTCCTTCCAACATTGCCAATTACAGTTTTTGTTATTATTATAAATTTGTCTCCTGCTAGAGATCTCCACTTACTAAATTTACAATACTTTTTAAAAAACATTCTCAACATGTTTCCTGCACTTTCTGTGCATCTGATCTTTACTTTATGCTGGAGCTCAACTTGCTTGTTTTTTTTTCTGGCTGTAGCAATTGCTGGTCCTTCCTTCAGTGACTCCCACCGTACATGCTTAATTAAACAAATATATTGTGTTGAATGTATCTTGGCTATTTCAATCAGTGAATTATATTTTTTGTAATTTGTCTTTTTGGGAAATCTTGTTGTGATTTCCTTTCCTTTTTTTTTTTTACTGTGATAGCTGCATTTTCACTATTCCAAACCTCTAGTCTGTTTTCTGATTACTGTCCTCCCCAAATGTCAGTCTCCAGCCCCCCCCGTATTGCCTTTTGTACTATAGGTGAAGCACGTAGATGCAACTGACAGATACGTTGCATTCCTCTTTAAACAGCATCATGCAACGTGACGCACAATGTAAGAACATTTTTCTGCCACGGAGGGCTGGCCTCAAGGTTGCTGTGGCTTCCTGCAGCTATGGAAGGCCAGCCAGCTGCCTCCTTCCTGGTCCCCGCGGGGGCCAGGAACGAGGCGAGGCCCCGATCCTGGCCTCCGATCGCGGCGAGGCCCAGGGCCCAGGCGGGGAGAGAAAGCCTCCTTAAGTGGAGGCTTTCCCTCGCCGCTTGGCCTCCACTCCCCGCCGTGATCGCGAGGGAAAATGTAGGACAAAATTTTCAAATGTAGGACACATTTTTGTGTGCCCTACATTTGAAAATTTTGTCCTACATTTTTCCTGGTTTGGAGGTCCGGCACTATGGCAACCCTAGGTGTGGACAGCTGTTAGACTGGAGATATTGGAAAAACCTGGGTTCAGAGCTTGGTGGCCGACATTGGACCAACCATTGAGCTCTCAACTTTATAAAGGGAGAGCATTCCACATATCATGTCCTTTGAAGGTTAAAAATCTGTTCAATAGATACTGTCCATTTAAATAAAAGTTTTAAAAAGATATTCCTTCCCAACAATTGCAAATATTACAGTTTTTGTAAATTCTATTATAAAATTTGTCTCCTTGCTAGAGAAAATCTCCACTTATACAATATTTACAATTCTTTTTAAAAAACATTCTCAACATGTTTCCTGCACTTTCTGTAGCATCTGATCATTTACTGTTTAATGCTGGAGCTCAACTGGCTTTGTTTTTTTCTGGCTGAATAGCAAAATTGCTGGTCCTTCCTTCAGAATGACTCCCACCAGATACACTGCTTAATTAAACAAATATATTGTAGTTGAATGTATCTTGGCTATTTCAATCAGTGAATTAATATTTTATGTTTAATTTGCTTTTTGGAGAAATCTTGTTGTGAATTTCCTTTTCCTTTTTTTTTTTACTGTGAAATAAGCTGCATTTTCACTATTCATCAAAACTCTAGTCTGTTTATCATAATTACTGTCCTCCCCAAATGTCAGTCTCCAGCCCCGTATTGCATTTTGTACTATATGGACGAACAGTAGATGCAACTGAAGAGCGTGCATCTTTAAACAGCTCAGGCAACATGAGAAATGTAGAACCATTTCTGCCACAGGGCTGGCTCAAGGTGCTTGGCTTCCTGAGATGGAGGCCAGAATGGTGTTTTCTCCACCCCCAGTTACAGCTATAGAAAACTACCAGTCTGGCAGTTGAATTTTTCTTCAACATTTTTGAACTCTACTACATCTGAAAGTATTCTTCACATCCCAGGGAGCATTCCTCCTATGCCAGTCACTCAATTGCTTCCAAAGGCATAGGATACTGTTGATGGGGTGCTGTACCCTGCCAGACCAGCATAAAATAACTTGTTGCTGGTAGCACAGTTCTCAGTAAGCTCATTTTGATAAAGCACTGGAACAGATTATTAAACAAGGAGGAGGTTCAAGCATTTTCTGCAGATCGCCTGAGAAGTACTGTACAGAAGCTCATATCCACTAACTGCCCCAGTTTGGTAGGACAGTTCTGAGTAATCTGCCATCCCAATTTCTGAGCTGCTTTTAAAATGTCCCAGCTTCTTTCTTCTCTTCTAGTTTCACCCTTTGTCTTCAGCTTACTTCAGTTGCTGAAGACCAAGTTCAGTGTGCAAAAATAGCTTGCACACCATTAACTCAGCCAGGAAAGGGGGGGGGGTCCTATTAAACTCAGGTAAAAGCAAACTGCTACTGTATATCTTTTCTAGCTTGTATGTTCTTCCTCATTAATAACATTTGTCATCTTGACCACAGTCTGATGTTGTTGATGTCCTGGTTTTCAACTATGAGATGCTGGAGGGTGTGGAATCTGGTATATTAAAAGTCTGCTTCCTAGCCATACTTATACTCTACTGTATATATGTAAGATCCCAATATTGCACTGACATGAAAGAAACATCTTGTTATCTTTTATGGCATTACTCTTTAATAGTCATTACTTTTGACTTCCTACCCAGCTAGATGTTGATCTCCTTCTGTTGGGCATTCTCATATTAAAAATTGATAATCAAGTACAGAAGACAAACACAACAAAGCATATAGTCACCTCTTTCTTTAAAACTCATGTGAAAATTGGGGTAAGGAGGAACAGATTTTTTTGAGTATCACTGCTGAGTTCAAAAAAAGAAGTTGTCTGTTTAGAGTATCCTTTATGGCTGTAGATTATAACTGGGATTATTGGATCAGTAAAATAAAACTTTATGAACTATAAAAAGAATTATAACTACATTTGAAGAGAAAAGTTGTATCTTTAAAATTATGTCTTCGATACATACTCTTACCCTTCTTAAATGTAACTGATTGTAAAATCTACTGTTTCACAGACATATTTTCTAGAGAAGTGGGTTTATATTCACAAAAGCTCATGCAAAAATAAAAACCACTTAGTTTTAAAGATGCTCCCAAATTTCCATTTTTCTCCCCCTCCCTTCCTTCCTTTTAGGCATAATTTAGTTATCCTTCTGTATTTATTGCTGACTGAACTCTAAATACATATACTGACATATAACAATGCAGAATAACTGAAATAGTCTTGGAGAGATATGTATCCTCATTCTTGCATGATACTTTTTATTTTAGTATCTCACAAATATGAGGTTTTTTATTTTAGTAAATGGTGAAGCACATTACAGTACTTATCTTCTATGTGAATTTTTAGAAATCAACTTTTAATTTAAAACATTTCTTTTCCTTGATTAAGTATAGAAACTACTATTTCAGGACCAGTAGAGGGAGTAATATTACAGGATTTTTGTGTATTGGGTTTGATTTTGTTTTCATTTAAACTGATGAATTTCAGAAAAGAATTTTTAATGAGGTGGATTTAAATCATAAACTTAATTTCTGACCTCTGTGTCAAACTTGCAGGTGCAAAATAGAAAAGTATAGCTATAAAAAAGCTGTAAAAGATCAACCAATGTAATGTTTTTCTGTTGTCACTAGTTAATATGGGTTGATATATCTGTGACTGAAATTTTGGATTTCAGCGTTAGCCCATGATTTGTGCAGGAAATTGGTGTATGATTTGTTTTAGCTGTGTGCATGTAGCAGAAACATAAGAGTTTCAATAGCTTCATTAAATAGTAATTAGTTGCAGGTATAGATCCATGTTACTCCAAAGTAGTTCCTTACCAAGAGTTTTTAAAGAGCAACTCTTTACTTTCCTGTTTTAGAAAAGCAACCCAAATAGTGTCCTTTTTGAATGAATGGTGCAAAACACACTCTTTTGTAAGGAAGCAGCACAAGCCATAACATGCACAAAACTATGTGGTATTCGTCTTCCACTTTTTCATGGAGCCACACGCAAATAACTAAAATACAATTAAAAGGCTACAATAGTATATTGCAAAAAGAGTGAAATCCTTCAGCATGTTACAGCCATAGTGAAACCTGGCTATATCTTTGTCAGTGAAAAAAGGAATTAACGGCAAGCAACTAATTATTCATAACCAGTTACTGCTAGAATCTGAATAAATATGCTGGTTGTAAATAGAAAAGTGTTAGCCTGTTCTGTTGTTTGATTGGCAAAGGTAAAAACTTCCATAGAATTTAGTTTTTCATGTGCTGCTGTGTTCCTATGGAATGAAATCTTTTAAAGTGGAGATTTTTGTTCTGTTTGGGAAAGGAGACAAATGCAGACACACTGCTAACTACTATATGAATATATGTTAGGTTCTGAGTCAAGGTAGGAACCTTCCAGATGCTGTTAAACTCCAGCTCTCTTTAATTCTTAGCAGTATGGCCAATGGTCAAGGACAATGGGAGTTTGAGTTCATTAACAACTGCAAGGTCAGATCATTGTGAAACTAATAGATTCACTGACAGTGGGCTTTGAATGCTTAGCTCGGAAAAAGTCTGGGTTTGAACCCTTGTGTATTCAACCATGTAGGCGTGCTTTTTCTGACAGGTATCCTGTTTAACAGCATCATATAGATACAACATAGTCCTCTTCATAGTGGGAACAGTTGTACCAAGAATTAAATATGGCCAGTATAGATGACTGAGAATTTTTATTTTATATATGAACTTTCCAAAAATCATCCCCTATCCCACTGAAATAAAGATGTTGGAAGGATGTATGGGCCATAACAAGGCCACAACTTTATAAATCTGCAACAGGCAGCAAATAGGACATGTGAGGAGCCAAAACCCAAATAAGACAAAATACTTAGGAAGCACATGACAAAAAAAAACTCAGACCATTTGTTGAAATAATTACAAAAAATGACCTTGGTATTCAGTTCATCCATGATTATGTTTTTGTAATCATATCAATTAATGTTATTGGCTTCATCATCATGTGCTTTTAAAGCATTTTGTTTTTGGGAGGTTTGGATTTGCCATAACCTGGTTCCTGTTTCACTCTTCTTTACTGGCAGATCTATGAGACTACCTGACAACAAAGGGTCCTGATAGCTGAAGACCATTTCTAGTGGCAGAAACAGATTTCTATTAGCTGGCAGTTTGTAACCTAGGGCCCTTTTTATAGCACTATGATTCCCCCTAACAGCCCAAAACCAGGTGGAATGTAGTTTGCAAATTGATGAACACCAGAGAACTCTGGTTGAGAATTATAAACACTCCTTCCTAAACTGCAGATCCAAGGATTCCATAGAATGTTGTGAAAGAGAATCTATGGGAATTGATCTGGAATCATAATGCTACAATTATGTAGTGTAAAAAGGCCTCTTAGTCTTACCACCTGCAACCAGCACATCTTTGATTTAGGATTGCACTATCACCTTGTGACTCTATGCCTATAAATACTAAGAAGATAACTGTGCTGAAAATTGTTCTGGTCTATGGGGCTACATGCCCACAGTATTAAATATTTCTATTTGTATAGATTGTGTAAATCATGAAAAGCTATGGCTTGCTCTGAAATAAATGAGTGTACCACAATATTTTATTGTCCCACTGAATAATCTGTACTCAGGATAAGAGGCTACTGTTAGAACAAAATATGGAGAAGCAGAACAGTTCCCAATCAGCAAAGAGGGCCAGGGAAGGCTGCATTCTATCACCATAGCTCTTCAACATTTATGCAAAACAGAGGGAGGAAGTGTGAAAATAGGAGGAAAAAAATCAACAATTTAAGATATACAGATGACACAATACTAGTAGCAGAAAATAGCAAAACCTGGAACAATTACTGAAGAAAGTCAAGGATGAAAGTGCTAAGTAAAGTTTAATGCTGAACATTAAGAAAACAAAATAATGACCATGGATGATTTACATACCTTTAATGTAGATTATGAAGAAATTGAAACAGAGATTTATTAATTAGAATGGAGATTGCAGTAAAGAAATCAGAAGAAGACTAGGACTTGGAAGGGCAGCTATGAAAGAACTGCATAAGATCTTGAAAAACAAAGATATTTCACTTGAATAGAAAAGTTAGGATTACCCATACCTTTGTACTTCCCATCACTATGTATGGATGTGAGAACTGGATGGTGAAGAAAGTTGATAGGAAGAAAATCAACTCATTTGAGATGAGGTGTTGGAGATGAGTGAATACCAACACCACATATTTGTGGATACAAATAGATGGATCTTATATCAAATCAAGCCTGAAATCTTTTTAGAACCCAAAATGACTAAACTGAAGCTGTCATACTTTGATACCATAAGAAGGCATG
The DNA here is from genome assembly GCF_019175285.1 of Sceloporus undulatus. Lineage (NCBI taxonomy): Eukaryota > Metazoa > Chordata > Lepidosauria > Squamata > Phrynosomatidae > Sceloporus > Sceloporus undulatus. The sequence goes on along the minus strand of NC_056522.1, from coordinate 316,614,615 downwards.
ACTTACTAGAAAAGACAATAATGCTAGGTAATATATAAAGTAGTAGCAAAAAGGAAGACCACATTATATGTGTACTCAATCAAGGAAGCCACTGCCCTGAGTCTGCAAGACCTGAACAGGGCTATCGAGGAGAGGGTGTCCTGGAGACGTCTCATTCATACATTTGCCATAAGTTGAAGGCATTTAACACACACAACACAAGTCACAGTGTTGCAAAGTGGAAAAGTAGTTGTTCTCATAGGATTTGGCATAGCCCAATAATTAACTGAAGACAATGGACACCAGTGGAAATTGGTTGTTCCAGGGAGCTGGAATTCATTGTATGTTTTTTAAATTAATTTTTATTGAATATTAAAACAGATTGTTTCACATGATACTTCAGAAGTAGATATACAACATTCCCCATTAAACTACATAAAACAAAAACATTTTTCTTTCCAAATGGACCCTTGTTCTACGCTGGGGTTTGGTTCCAAGATCCCCCGTGGATAACAAAATCCATGGATGCTCAAGTCCCATTAAATATAATGACATAGAAAAATTGTGTCCCTTATAAAAAATGGAAAATCCAAGTTTGATATTTGAAATTTATACTTTTTTGAACATTTTCAAACTGTGGATGCTTGAATCTGTCTATAAAAAATCCATGTATAAGAAGAGCCGACTGTACTTTGTTGTTTTTCCTTGATTACTGAGTTCCTCCTGTATAATCTAAGTTTAATCTACCGCTTATCATTGCTATATGTAAATACCACCTATACATTGATTTGTATATATTTTCTCTTAATTCTACAGTTATGACTTGTTTGATTTTCCCCTTCCAAAGTCTCTCCCATTCTTCAAATTGTATTGTTTCATTTAGATCTTTTGCCCGTTTCAGCATAAATTCCTTAACTGATTAGTTTTCCAATTCAAACCTGGCTTTTAGTTTATATAATTTTGATTACTGTTTATTTGGGTCCTTAATAATTTTTCCAATTCGCGTTTCACTAATCCTATATCTTCTTCTTTCATAGCCATCAAATTTCCCCCCCTTATTTGTCTGTATGCGAACCAGTTACATGAGTATCCTTCCCTCGTTAATTCTTCTTGTGTTTTCATTACTCTTTTTTCTTTTTCGAGTATTGTAATTTCAGCATAAGTCACCCAAGTATTTTTCCTAAATTCTTCCCTTGTAAACATCACTTCATTAGTAGATACCCCTAAGGGGATTTTTGAACACCATTTTCCTTTATATTTTAGCCAGATTCTCATCATACATTTTCTCACCAGATGATTATTGAAGTTACCATCAAATTTAATTTTTCCATAAAAGAAATAACCATGTGGTCTGAATTTTAAATCTGCTTTTCCAAGTTAAAATTTCTTCTATTTTCTAATCTAATCCAATCTAATAGCCAATCGAATACACAAGCATAATAACACCATTTTAGGTTTTGTAAAGCTAGGCCCCCTTTAACTAATGAATCATATAGAATTTTCATTTTAATTCTTGGGGTTTTTTTGTTCCAAATAAATTTTGTTAGATCTCTTTCCCAGGATTTAAATGGTGTATCGTTTGTTATAATGGGCAGACTTTGGAAAAGAAAAATAATTTTTGGCAACACCGACATCTTCAGAATGGCAATCTTACCTAACCACGAGATATTTAATTTTTGCCATCTTTCCAAATCCGTTTTTATAATCTTCCGTGTTTTACCATAATTATTCATACATCTTTATCAATGACTTGGATGACAGAATTGGGGGCATACTTATCAAATTTGCAGATGACACCAAATTAGGAGGAATAGCTAATACACCAGAGGACAGGATCAAAATTCAAAATTACCTGAATAGACTAGAAAGCTGGGCCAAAGCTAACAAAATGAATTTCAGCATGGAGAAATGTCAGAAAAACAAAATGAAGATATAGGATTATGGGGGACACTTGGCTGAACGAGAGACTTATACGTGTGAAAGGGATCTTGAATTCCAAGTAGACCAGAAGTTGAATTTGAGCCAACAGTGCGATGCGGCAGCTAAAAAGGCCAATGCAATTTTAGGCTGCATCAATAAAAGTATAGTGTCTAGATCAAGAGAAGTAATAGTGCCACTGTATTCTGCTCTAGTCAGGCCCCACCTGGAATATTGTGTCCAGTTTTGGGCACCACAATTCAAAAAGGACATTGAGAAACTGGAGCCATTTGTCCAAAGGAGGGGGACTAAAATGGTGAAAGGTCTGGAAACCATGCCCTATGAGGAACGACTTAGGGAGCTGGGGATGTTTAACCTGGAGAAGAGACAGTTAAGGGGTGATATGACAGCCCTGATTAAATACTTGAAGGGATGCCATATTGAGGAGGGAGCAAGCTTGTATTCTGCTGCTCCAGAGAACAGGACACAATGGAGCAGTGGATGCAAGCTCCAGGAAAAGAGATTCCAGCTCAACATTGGGAGGACCTTCCTGAGAGAAAGGGCTGTTCGATAGTTGGAACAAACTCCCTCGGAGTGTAGTGGAGTCTCCTCCCTTGGAGGTCATTAAGCAGAGACTGGATGGCCATCTGCCAATGGGGATGCTTTGATTGTGATTTCCTGCATGGCAGAAGGGGGTTGGACTGGATGGCCCTTGTGGTCTCTTCCAACTCTACAATTCTATGATTCTATATTTCACTGATTTTTTAATTTGTAATCCGTTTTTTTTCTTTCAAGATGTCCACTTCATCCTTAGTCAGGTACATGGTCTTTTCCCTATTAATTTTGTATCCTGCCATTTTACCGAATTTCTTAAAAATCTTCAATATAATTTCTTTACATTCAATAGGATTTGTTATTGTCAAAATTAAATCATCCACATAAGCTCTCAATTTGTATTCTTTTTTTCACTTTAACTCCTAAAAGTTGGTTTTTCCTGATATTATTTAATAAAATTTCCATAATTAGTATAAATAAGAGGGGGGAGAGCGGACAACCTTGTCTCACCCCTTTATGAATTGTACATGTGTCAGTTCTCTCACCATTCACCCAAATTCTCGCTTCTTGCTTGTTATAAATTGCTTCAATCCAATTTTGAAATTTGTTGCCCACTTCTAATCTTTTTAGAACCTCGTACACGAACTGCCAATAAATGTTATCGAAGGCTTTCTCTGCACCAATAAATGTAATTGCCAGTTTTTTATCAACCCTTTTTTCATGAATTTCAATTAAATTTATCAAATTTCCTATATTATTTTTTATCATTCTATTTGGAAGAAAGCCACATTGGTCCATATTTATGCAATCACTCAAAACTTTTTTAATCCGTCAGACAATAAAGATACAAATAATTTGTAGTCTGAATTTAACAAAGAAATTGGTCTATAATTCTTGGTTAGTGTTAAGTCTTTGTCTTCTTTTGGAATTAAGATTATGTTCGATTGAGACAATGGTGGGTTATAGACCGCCGCCGCCGTTTGCTCTGTAAGGGAGCTGCCGCAGCCACACCACACGGCTCCCTTGCGGAGCAAAAAAGAAGCTCCAAAATGGAGCTTCTTTAAGCGGCGCCTCTATGACATCGCGAGGGGCGCCGCCATGTTGTACGTATGGAATACATACTAGGGTTAGGGGGGTGCGGAAGCACCACCTCTTCCTAACCCTATAATACGTATTCCATACGTATTTTTGGCGGTTTGTAACCCGCCAATGTTTCAGTTACTTTCTCAATCATAATTGCCTTCATTATCTGAAGCAGAGGACCACTCATATGTTATTGACATGTTTTATAATATTCATTCGGAAAACCATCAGGGTCAGGAGTTTTCCCAGTTTTACTTTTCTGTATCACATCTAACACTTTTTGTAATGTAACTGATTTGTTCAAATGTTCTTTTTGCTCTGATGTAAATTTCCTTAATTTTAGTGATTCCAGATATTTTATGATTTTGGTGTTTTTTATTTTTGGTTCTTTAAACAATTCTCTATAATAATTTAAGAACGTTTTTAAATCTTATTTTGCTTTGTTATTAGTAATTCTCCTTCTTTAATTGCAAAAATTGTACATCTTGATTTTTCCTTTTTAATTTGATAGTTTCCATGATTTATTCGCTGATTCAAAATATCTTTGTTTAAGAAATTTTAATTTTTTTATCCATCTCTTCTACTAATAACATTGATATTTGTTTTTGTACATATTTTACCTCTAGTAATGCTTTTTTATATTTTTTGGTTCTTTTCTCTTATTTTTAATTCTTTATTTAAATTCTTCAATTTTTCATCTCTTTTTTTCTTTATTTCTGACATTTTTTTTATCAACCATCCCCTTACCCCACTTCATGTGCATCCCAGACTACTTGTAATGACATTCCTTTATTTAAGTTCTCCTCAAAATATTTCTCAAGTACTATATTTAGTTCTTTAACCAATTTTTCATCTTTCAATAAATCCGGGTTTAACTTCCAGTTATATTCTCCCCCCCTCCCCCAATTCTAAGCTTAATTGCACTAGACTGTGGTCTGACTAAACTCTTGGTAATATTTTCACGTCTTGGATTCTTGAACTCAGATGTAATGAAACTAATTTCTTCTTCTTCTTCTTCTTCTTCTTCTTCTAATGGTCTTTACTCTGTTGTCATCCTTCTCGATTTGTCTGCAGCCTTTGACACCTTTGATCACTGTCTCCTAATTGACATACTCTCTGACCTTGGGTTCTCAGACTCTGTTCTCGACTGGTTTAGATCTTACTTGTCTGGCAGATCTTTCGCAGTGGTTGCAGGCGGTCAGACTTCTTCTCCTGTTCCCTTATCTGTTGGAGTTCCCCAGGGCTCTGTTCTGGGTCCCCCTACTGTTTTCCCTCTACACACTATCCTTAGGTAAACTCATCAGCTCTTTTGGTTTTTCCTACCACCTGTATGCCGATGACACCCAGTTGTATCTTTCCACCCCTGACCTTTCTCCAAGGCTTGAACAGCAAGTTTCGTCTTGCCTTACAGCTGTCTCGCAGTGGATGTGCCATCGGCGTTTGAAGCTCAACATGTCCAAGAAGGAGCTTCTTGTCTTTCCTCCTAAACCCACCCTTCAACACTCCTTTTCTGTCTCTGTGGACAACATTTCCATTCAACCAGTCCAGCAAGCCCGCAGTCTTGATTTTATCTTTGACTCTTCTCTGTCGTGTATCCCTCAGATCCAGACCACAGCCAAGGCTTTTAGATTCTTTTTGTACAATATTATTATTATTATTATTATTATTAAGCTATATTTATATAGTGCTGTAAATTTACACAGCGCCGTACATACAATCTTTTAATTAGACAGATCCCTGCCCTCAGGCTTACAGTCTAAGAATCATATCTATGCTTGACCATCTTTTGTGGGGATTAGAAAAAAAGTATAGTCTCTACTATTTCCATATTTCATTCTCCACATATCTCCAACCACCAATAAGTCCATTAGATTGAAAAATTCTTGAGGGAATTTTCCTTTATTTTTTTTAACCTTTTTTTTCTGAGAACCTATCTAAATTTGGATTTATAACTCCATTTCAATCTCCTAACATAATTACTGATTCACATTCTATTTCAGTAAAATTTGTTTTTATTTACTAAAGGACTATATACCTCTACCATCAATTTTTTTTTTGTTCTCTATACCTCAATTCAATTATTTCATAATTTCCTTCACTATCACTATAGATTTCTTTTGCTTCATATTTTGTGTTAACATACAATACTACACCCTATTTTGAATTTAGATTTTGTGGAAAAGTCCTGACCTAATTTACAACATTTCAAATGCCTTTTATCTTTATCCTTTATTCTTGTTTCCGGTAAGCAAATGATATCTAACTTTAACTTCTGTAAATAATGAAATATTTATTTCCCTTTTCTGCGGAGTATTCATCCCCTGGACATTCCAGGTTAAGAATTTTAGATCATCCTCCATGACCAAAATGTATCCTCTGAGTATTATCAGACAACTTTATTTCAAAGTTGTTACAATTTATTTCAAAATTATTTTTCAAATTTTTTTAAAAAGAGCCAGAGTAAAGAAGAGTACAATCCGATTTCAATTAATTCTTGTTTATCTCTCTTTGTTCTTCTCTTCTCAACCTTCTTTCCTCTTGTTCTAGATCTTGATTGTCAAATTCCAGTTCTGGGATTGATAAATCTTGTGAGTCTTCTTCCCCATCTACTTCTTCGTGGTCTTCTTCACCTTTCAGATCAATATTAGAATTTTCAATACCAGCACCATTTTCTTCTGTGTTTCCTTTATCTTCCACCTCTAAAGAGTATTCTCTTTGATTTTCAGTGTTACTTTTCTTTATGACCTGCCTTAGGAAATTCTTTGCTTGTTCCGGAGTAAATAGTCTGACTCTTTTATTTTTCCACCAGAAGCTGAGACCTTCCGGGGTTTCCCATCAATAAGAAATACCTTCTTTTCTCAAATAGGAGGTCAATCCTATATAGTCCTTTCTTTTTCATAAATTTTTTCCTGGTGTATCTTTCAACACCTTCAGTTCCTGATCTCCACAACGAAAATGGGTGTTGTTGTGTACATTCAAAAATCTATCCCTTATGTACTTCCTTACAAAATAAACAGCTACATCTTGCGGCAGCCCTTTTTGTTTAGCAATTACTGAATTAATCCTGAAGAGATTATCTATTTCATTCTCAAAAAATTCTGGATCTTTGTTAAAAAATTTAGCAATTTCTCCAATTAATTTTTCAGACAGATTTTCTCCTTTTTACTCCGGAAGTCCTCTAATTTTTATACATTTCCCCCTCAACTTCAGTTCCAAAATCACTTTTTCATCCAGTTCATCTTCTCCTTTATTTGTTATTTTTGATTCTTCATTTTCCAATTTTTCATTTCTGAATTCTAAAATGTCCACTCTTTGTTTTGTCTTTTGCATATCTATTGTCAGTTTGTCCACCGTTTGATTTATTTATGTCAAATCTTCTCTAATTTCTTGTTTAATTTCTCTCTTAAAGTTGCTCATTTCCTTTGACAAATTATTCATATTTATTGATAAACTTTCTATTTTTTCCAAAATTAGCTGATTCATATCCGGAAGTTTAGATCTTTCCATCAAGAGTCTTCTTTGATTTGTATTTTGTAGATTTCCTTTTTGAGTCTGTCTTCTTGTTATAATACCTTCAATGTATTATAATTTTTTTCTTCTTTCCACTGTTCACTATTTCAGTCCTAAATTCAACAAAAATAACAGGTATAACATCAACAATTGAGCCCCCTCTGATCCTACTATGACTAGGAGGAATTCTCAGGCCTCCAAAATCTATTTAGAAACCCTGATTCCTGTTACTGACCAGAACGTCTCCCAAAGCCCTCAGAAGTCTATCCAGTGAGGTGCCATTTCCCAACCAGAAGTTTCTCATTGTATGTTTTAAAGACTTAATAATAATAATAATAATAAGAAGAAGAAGCTTTATTTGTATACCGCTTTTCCGTGGATGATCAAAGCGGTTTCCAATATCAGATTAATAATACATAACACATCATGACTCTGCTTCTCTCCCCTCAAGAAGGTGGTCAAGAGGAGGGCTCTTCTTCTTGGCAGGCAGAGGCCTGTTATTTCTTGCCTGCTTCTCTCCCCTCAAGATGGTGGTCGGGAGGAGGACTTGCACCCTCAAATAAGCCCTAAGGCAGTTAACAATTATTGCCTTAAGTATGACACTATGAATAAATCAACAAATGTAAAATAAAGTGGAGTTTTTTATAAAAAAATAATAACAAGACAACAGTATTAAAAGGCTAAATTGGAAAAAGAATGAACAGAAGTTAATTAATGCAAGGAGCCAACATGAGTTTGTGTCCACCTACTGACATGGGAATTGAAACTGGTTTACTTGATATTATGCATGCGAGGGTGGATTAGATGTAATGCAGATCATCTGTGAACAGCATCTCTGGCAGTTTTGAAGACTGCATTTCTTTACCAGCTTACCAGGGATACTTATCAGCAAGAATGCAGTGGGACTACTTTTGAGTATAGCACAAGAATGTGATGTGAAACTGTTAGTGGGAGCTACCTTGTGGAGCAGAGTCGGGGTGGAAGGACTCAGAAGCGGAATAAATCTTTGAATTGTGTCACTGTTCCAATTAAAGCCTCCCCTCCAATCTGCTTTGTTTTCTGTGGGCAAAACTATTTATCATATATTTGCCAGAAGTGGTACAAAGCAGATTGTCAGTGTATGTGTGTGCACAGTGTATGTGTACATTGTGTGTGTGTGTGGCATGCGCATGTGTGAGCATGATAATTGGAAAAAATTGCATGGAGAAAAGGGATAATATCTTCTGCAACACCATAGTAACCATCTGCATTGACTAGAGGCTAACAGATCAGCCCAAAAAGCCGGCATCAGGGTGGAATGGGGGTGTGGCAACTACACGCTGCACACCCCGACTCCACCCACAAGCTGCCATCACTCCGCCAGCCTGACTGCAAAGTGGGCAATGTTACAGTGCTCTCTTGGCACACACATGCTAAAAGCAGTGCTGAAAAGTGGTAGCAAAGGCACCATTTTTTTGCTCCGAAAATGATCAGCATTTTGCTGCTCCTTTTGGGGCCAGAAAAGCATCATATTAGTTGCTGCAGTGTGTGGTTGCTGTAGCCCCAATCCAGCACTCAAAGGGACAGTGGCAAGCCGCTTCTTTGGGGCCGTCTGTTTTGCCCCTGACTTTCCTTCCCCATGTCTGCTACTAACACTTTTAAAATCCACATGGGATTTGTTCAGAGATTTTGTTTTGTCCCCTGAAAAACACTAGGTCTAAAATTAGAGATTTCATTTCTTTTACAAGACATTCAGCAGAGGAAAAATGAAGTTGCCACATGTCCCATGTAATGTCTAGTTAACCCCTAAATCTATAAAGTTCACACAGTGATCAATATCTTATGAGTTTGGGATAAATTTTATATATGCTACATGCTATGCGCTAGAGAAAGCTGGGTTTTTATTTCATTAAAAATATGCTCTTTTAATTTTATTGAACTTTATGGGTCTCTTTGGAAACTGTTTAGGAGGTTGAAATATGATAATATTTAAACAGTGATTTTTCTCCTCTCCAGTGCATACTTTAGGGGAATGAGTAATAAATGATATTAAACTCCAGTTTGAAATGTTACAAGCCAAGTTTTATTGATACATTTAGTGAAGCAAACGTTGTAGGATTATTTTCTTTTGTCCCCATGTATTATTCTCTCTTCTGTGTTTAATGTTTTCAGTCTGTCATCTTTATTCTTCTCTTGAGTAAACCTTTTACTACCTCATAATCATTTTATACTTGATAGATGTTAAATAAGTTTTTACTGATTTGCAATTCATTTCAGTATTTCCCTGCATTTTGCACTTGATGTCATCATAAAATACAGGTATGTTATGCTAAAACATTCAGGCTCATCAAACATCTGCTTATTCCAAGCAATAGATGTGTGTGCGTATAAGGGAGTGAGTATGGGAAATGAAGCTGTTTCAGTGCATATTGAAATAAAAGTGAGTTACATGCCAGGATGGTGTAGTAGTTTGAGCATTGGACTAGGACAATGAGAGATTAGGGTTCAAATCCCTTCTCAGCCATGGAAGCCCACTGGGTGTCCTTGAGCAAGTCATCTCTCTCAGTCTCAGAGGGAAGCTAAGGCAAACCCCTCTTTGCCATAAGTCAGAAATGACTTGAAGGCACATAGCAACAAATGCTATTGTTTGGGTACAAAAGTATGTGTTAGCTATAGGGGTCTTCCCTCCTTTTAATGCCTCCTTTTAAAGATGAGGGATGGCAATAAGTCTACCGGAGAAGTAAGATGACTTTTCACCCTGTTGCCCTTGTCATGCTGCTTACATTTAAGCAGTGCCATCTGTGTATCACTGCCCAAATGGCTATGCAACAGTATCCTGTGCAGATCAATTCATGATAGTCTTGAGCAAGAAGAAGAATATGAGCTCCTAGAGGTTTGGCTTCAGTGCTTGCACCTTAAGCAGAAGATAAAAATGCCATTCCCATTGTTTTCATTGGCAGCAAAAGAAAAGTAAGACTCCTCAAGCTGAAAATGACCTTCATTATAGATGGAAATTTAAAGCAGTATCAGAGATAGCCACATTAGTCTGTCATAGCATAAAAAGACAAAGCACCTTTGAGAGTAAGGCTGCATCTGCACTTAAAAAGTACTCCAGGTTGACACCACTTGAACTGCAATGGCTCAAAGCTGTGGAATTATGAGAGTTGTAATTTTGTGAGCTATTTAGTCTTCTCTCTCAGAGAGCTCTGGTGCCACAACAAACAACAAATCCCAGGATTCCATAGCATTGAGCCATGGCAGTTAAGGTGGTGTCAAACTGGATTATTTTTGCAGTGTGAATGCAGCCTAAGAAATTTCTAACATTAGATCTTAAAGCCCATATCTCAGCATTTCCAGACTGTCTGAAAGTCTGTATCCTGCATATGAGCTTGCCCAGGTCTTATGATTCTCAGGGGAGGGCTTTCTCACCAGTTTACCCGCTTTGTAGGCTTGTTTGATGAGGACATGGGAGGGAGCCTTCTTGGTGGCTGCTTTTTAGGTGGTTTAGTGGAAATTCCTCCAGAGGGAGGCTCAATTGGCCCCTACTCATCTCTTTTTTCACTGGTAGGAAAATACCACCTTATTTAAACAGGCCTTCAGCTTTTAACTGACCAAAGGATGCTCAATGGGTATATTGTTTTTCTAAAATGTAATATATGTCCAAAGTGTTTTTAATTGTTTTAGATTAGTGTTTTAATTGGATTATTTTTTAAATGCTATTGTAGTTGATATAATTTAAATTATTTTGCTTTAACATATATTGCAAGATGCTTTGGGTCCCATGTTGGGAGAAAAGCAAGATTAAAATTAATTAAAACATAAAATAAAAATTAATAAATTAATAAACGGATGAAGTGAATTTCAGTCCATGAAAACGTACACCAGAAAATTTTCCTTTCCAGTTAGTCTCACTGGTGCTAGTGGATTCCTTTATCTCTTTTTGTCAAAATGTAAAGTAAGGCTGCATGCAAACATAACCCCCCAACTACAGACCCTATTACATGGGGTGAAAACAGCTACTTATCTTTCCTGAATTCAGTGCTAATTCAGGAGGCAGCCAAGTCCTATCACACAGAAATCGATGTTGAATTGCTGCCCAGTTCCATCCCAGATGCAGCCTGGGCTGTCTAAACTGCTTCTGCAGCCATTTTTAGAAGTTGGGAAGTTTCCATTTTCAAAAAGTGTCCATGGAAGCAGCTTAGATGTCCCAGGCTGTATATGAGATTAGGAGCCCTGGTGGCGCAGTGGTTAAATGCCAAATGCCAAAACCATAAGGTTGCGAGTTCAATATCAGCAAAAGGGCTCAAGCTCAATTTCAGGCTTGCATCCTTCTGAGGTTGCTAAAATGAGTATCCAGCTTGTTGGGGCAATTAGCTTACAGTTGTAAACCGCTTAGACACTGCTAGTTTGGTATGAAGCGGTATATAAATGCAGCTGTTTGTTTGTTTTAGGATGGACCCGGGTGGTGATTCGGCAGCAATTTCTGTATGATAGAATTCAGCTGCCTTCCAAATTAGCAATAAATTTGGGAAAGGTAAGCTGCTGTTTTAACTCATGCAATAGGATCCTACATCTGTCATTGTAACCTAATGCTCATCACTCTGCATCATGCTAGCACAGTAGGAAAACAATGATATTAGATCTCTGTGAGGTAATATGGATTACAAGCCTGTCAGCAAACAACAATGAAGTTAACAAAGTGCAAGACTTGAGGGTTGAAGTCCACAGCTACTGCTCTTGCCAATAATGCTGTATCCATAGTAAATACATGCACTCTCTTTAGTAATATTGTGCATGGACATGGAAAATGGCCACTCTAGATAATAATAATAATAATAATAATAATAATAATAATAATAATAATAAT
>NC_056522.1:316593950-316599725 GCF_019175285.1 Sceloporus undulatus | reverse complement strand
ATAATAATAATAATAATAATAATAATAATAATAATAATAATAATAATTTATACCCGGCCTCGCCAATGAGAGGCTTACAACAATATTAAAAAACTTTAAAATACAATAAAATACAATGCCCCATAAACTAGCCCACCCACCATAACGAATAAATCACAACAGTAAACAATAACAATAAAACAATACAGTTAAGATTATTAAAATGGACAAGGTAGGGTAGTCAGTGGGAGGCGACTGAGATGCTAATCCAGGAAGGTCTGTCAGAAGAGATCCATTTTGACCACCTTTTTAGAAGATGACCTTCTGAGGATCTCCCTCTTATGCTGAAAATCTGTAGGAGTTGTGAAGAGACACTGCTACAATGAGATGAACTAGCTGCACCTGTTTTAACTTTTGTAAGTTGGCTTGAGTTCCAGGAATGGGGAAAAAGTGGTCAACAAATTAAAGAACTAGGGCGGGTTACAGACCACCTGTTTGGGGCGGGCTGCACCCGCCCCTTTCCCTGGTGTATTGGGGCCTCAGTGGCCAGACCGGCAGCCGCTGAGGCCCCGATCCGCCGCTTTCCAGGCTGCGGGGAAGTGGCAAAAGGCCGCTTCCCCGCAGCCTGAAAAGGAGTGTCCCTGGGGCTTCAAGCCCCAAGGACCCCCCGCGGCGGTGGGGAGGAGGAGAAAGGGGCCGCTTGGCCCCTTTCTCCTTTGGTCCGCTGGGCGCAGCCGTGTGAAGGCTGCGCCCAGCGGACCAAACCAGGAAGGAGCTCCAAAACGGAGCTCCTTCCTGCTCCGCGCTAAGGGCGCACTAAGCGCCCTGGCACGGAGCGAGGATGTCACGTCTGCCCCACCCCGTATAGAGGCAGCACGGTCGTGACGTCTTCATGGCAGCGGCCGTGTGGAATGGCTGCTGCCATTTCGTGCGCGCAAAGCGTGCACTAGGGTTAGGGGGTGCGGAAGCACCGCCCCTTTCTAACCCTAGTACGCGCTCCGCGTGTACTTTCCTGCCCGTTTGTAATGGGCCTTAGTTGGATAAGATGGACAAATTAAGCCTGGCAGGTTGTCTACTGAGAAATAATTGTTCTTGGGGCCAGTAAAGCATTACTTTAGATTGAGAGTATATTACTCCCTCCAGGAGATTTCCTCTAATTATATTTTTGGCCCAGTTTTTGATACCCAGATTCCACTAAATCACCCCAAAAGATGGTAGTTAATCCTTTTCTCCCCTCCACCACATCTCCACCATGGTGGGGGGGGGGCAAAAATGAAATTGGAAAGTGATGTAACATCACTTTCAGTCTAGTGAAAATATGCTTCTGACACTAGCTGAGGGGAGGAGAGGCAAAATCCAGTCCCTGTACAGTTACCCACCCGTTTTGCAAATATGTAAACAACTCTAGTTTGAATATTCCAATAATGCAAATTCAGCACATCAATTGCACATTTTCTTCCACTATGTTTCTACCTTTTAATATTTTTATATTCACAACTGATTGGAGAGAACTAGTATACAATAATGTTTAAAGTGCTGCCTGTACCCTTCCCTTGCTTCTTCTATTCCATTACTTGCACCACTCACTCTCCCTTCCCTCCTACATTCTCTCTCACTTCACCTTGTTCATTTTATAATGTACCCCTTCATTATCTGCATGGCTCACCTTTTCTTCCATCATGCTGCCTGTTTCTTTCTGAAAAATTTCACAGAAGAGCACCTTTTGTCCCATGTCTCAGTTCCTACAAGGGCTGCAGACTTAATCTTTTAAACAATATAAAAGACTGGAATTCAGGCCAGATGATCATCCAAGCAGGCAGTAGGTGTCATGTCTAGACTCCAGAGAAAATGTGGCCAAACTAGGCTTATGGCAACCCTAGGTATAGACAGCCCAGCAGTGACATTTTTTTGTGATTTACTGTAGAGTGGACACAGGGAGCCAGGTCTTCCCAGCCTTCCTCAACACTGAGACTTGAGGCAGCATGTAAAAATGGATATAGATACAGATAAAAGCTCATATAGAGATATACTATATTATTCTGGTGTATAAGACTACTTTTTAACCCAGGAAAATCTTCTCAAAAGTCAGGGGTCATCTTATATGCCGGGTGTCGTCTTATAGGGCAGGTGCTGAAATTTCCGAGCTGGACTGGAGAATCTGCGGTTGCCACATATGGTGGGAGGAACTCAAAAACGGCCGCGGCCGCATCCCCTCCATATGCGGCGACCATATGAAAGCAACAAGGGCGGCACTGTACAAGTACAGTAGAAGAAAATCCACTCACCAGGATTCGTCTAAAGAAGTGACTTAACACGGTCCCAATGGTGAGGTGAGGAGGCGCCTCACCGGGAAGGTGTAAGTGAAGGGCAGAGCAAGCTGCAGGCATCCGGGACACCTGGGATATGGAAAAAGAGCCATGTTTGTGCTACTGCTCCGATAGTCTTGGAGACAGGGAGGGCTGGGCAGGCAGGGAGAGCAACAAGTTTTCCTGCTAAGTACCTGCATGTCATAAGCCAGTGATGGTGAACCTTTTAGGGGCCAAGTGCCCAAACTGCAACCCAAAACCCACTTATTTATTGCAAAATGCCATGTCCCTCTGGTTTTCTAGTAACAAACTCTGGCAAACTCTGTGCTGGGGCGATGGCACATGTGCCCACAGAAAGGGCTCTGAGTGCCACCTCTGGCACACGTGCCATAGGTTCGCCATAGCATTTGAATTAAAATTACCATATTGAAATCAAATCTTATACACCGGAAAATACGGTAAGTAAAAACATGCAACAAGATCTAAAAATGCAATAAAGCTATCTATACAATTAAATACATACAACAGTGGACAAACTCCCTCAGAGTGTAGCGGAGTCTCCTTCCTTAGAGGTCTTTAAACAGAGGCTGGATGGCCATCTGTTGGGGATGCTTTGATTTAGATTTCCTGCATGGCAGGGGGTTGAACTGGATCGCCCTTGTGGTCTCTTCCAACTCTATGATTCTATGAAAAGACAATCCATTAAAAATATAAAAGACAGACTTTGATACAACAGAGACACAGCCATGTTAGTGTGAAATATCAATATGCAAAGGGAACTTGTGGCACCTTTGAGATTAACTGCTTAAGAAGTTATAGTTTAAGCTTTTGTAGACCTGGTTTTCTTCCTTTGATGCATCTGAGGAAGTATGCTACAACCTCTTTCACACAGCCTCAAACGTGCTACAAGATCCTTTTGCATGTTGATAAAACAGCACACTGTTAAAAGCCCTTGCAATCAGTCCTTAAAAACCTATTGGAACAGAAGGAGAGCACAAAGACCAATGTTCTAGCTTCCCTAGGGAGCATGTTCCAAAATTTGGAAATGTCAATTGAGAAGCCTTTCTCTTGTGTTGCCACCAACAGGTCTGTGAATGTATCAGGGCACTTCCAAAGATCTTAGACTAAGGCAGGGCTGGGCAACCGTGGAAGCCTAGGAGATCTTTATCAGCCCCTCAAGAGATCTTGGAGAACTACAACTACCCATAGCACTGGTTTCCACAACAAACATGTTTTGAGGTCTTCCTGGGCTCATTTTTTAAAAACTCTTGGGAGCCGTGAGGGCACGAAATGGCCCTGAGAACCACATGCAACCCATGGCCATACTTAACCCACCCCTGGACAGAATGAGAACCAGACCTGTGTCTGCTGCACTTTCTGCCCATGTCAGCCACCACTTTTTCCATCTTGGAAGAACAACCTGGCATTGAGGAGAGGCACCAGGTAGTGGAGAGCCTGTAGACCAGCAGTGAGGAAGGAATGAAAATGAGTAAAGGTGACTGGAAGATGGAGATATGGCACGGAGGATGAGGACCTTCCTCTGACTGAAAAGACGGAGAGGAGGCTTTGAGGAGTATAAAAGAACTAAAGCAATAATATAACACGAGTAATAATATAACAAATGGATGCACATAAGAGAAGGGTAAGAAAAACTGAATGGAGTAGATAGGAAATAGTGTGCATGTTAATTCTGAAAGGAGAAGAAGAGATGAAGAAAGAACAAGAAATGAGTGAAAATAGGAGGCATACACTAATACTATTACTAATTATTGGGCAACAGTGGTGGTGGTGGTGGTGGTGGTGATGATGATGATGATGATGATGATGATGATGACGACGACCTCAGCTCTGAGAAAAGAAGCCCTGCCATAGACTTCTTGGAATGAAAGGCCTCTTTCTTCTTCTTGCTAAAGAATGTGATGTGGCCAGACCTGCCCAAACATATCTCAGAGGGTTACCTGCAAGAAAGATTACTCATCCTTTTTTTCTTGCTACAGGTCCAAGGAGAGGAAGGAAGCTTAACCTGTGGATTTTAAGTAGTAAGATTTGAAAAGGGAGGAAGGATCTGTTTGCATTCTAAAGGAAATCTTATGGTGTTAAAGATTTCTTTAGAAATATGATGGGGACAGGGAAAACCGGGGGCATACCTCCCCAGTAAGAATTATGCCATTCCAAATGAAAATTTCCTTTAGTCCTGAAGTTTCTAGCATTGCAATAACTTTTAGAAATACACTTTAGGGTTTATTTGTTTTTTTAAAAAGGACAAGTAGAGTTACCAATAAAATGAAATACAGCAAATATGAGAGTTCTACGTGAGAATTTTCAATGTCTTAGGACTTTATCACACCGGATTGCTATCCCGCCACAATCACGCTAGTTTAAGAAAGTTTGGCATCATTTCTTATCACACTTCCCCTTAATAGTGGTTTGGCAATCCATGATTGCATATCTGTTTTCAATACTGCCAGACAGAGCTTTTAGCAGGAAAGGGAGGGGGGATGAGCAATCGCAGCTGCTAACCACCTCCTGAACTGGTTGCTGTATAAAGTGCTGCTCCTCCACTTCCCAAAGCATGGGGCTGCTGTGTGCACATTCACACAGCAGCCTTGTATTTCAGGAGTGGGGACACAAGCAGCTGTGGATGCCAACTGCCTCCCAAAGCCAGCTGCTATGCAAATGTGCACACAGCAGCCAGCTTTAGGAAGCTGTTGGCAACTTCAGTCTCTGCTACTAAGCCCTGGGGTGCTTGGACAAGTGATTGTGGCTGCCAATTGCCTCCTGAAGCTGACTGCTGTGTGAACATACACACAGCAGCCAGCTTCAGGAAGCTGTCAGCCTTGACTGCTATTCTTTCCTCCTTCTGAAGTGTAAGACTACCATGTGCACATTCACACAGCAGCCATGCACTTGGTGTGGAGGAGACAAGCAATCAACCCCCTTCAGAAGCTGGCTGCTGTATGAATGGGCACACAGTAGCCAGCTTTGGGAGCTATTGGTAGCACAATCACTACAAGGGGGAGGGGAGAGTAGCAGAATCATGTCCATGGGACAGCCTGAGAAGCAGAACTGCAGCAGAAGGGACCTATTGCAGGAAGGCAGTGATGGAATAGTAGTGAGATTGAGAGTCTATTGATGGGTTTGCCCACGAGTGGAAAGGTATATTACATTAACATGGAATGCAAGGCAGCAGTAGAATGGACATGATGCTGTATAATAAGTACTGACCAAAGATGCTTTTATCCTGTTAAAATTCCACTTCTTAGCTTTGGTTGCAGTTGCAGAAATAATCCAGTTTGACAGCACTGCAACTGCAATAGCTCAGTGCTGTGGAATTCTGGGAACTGTAGGTTTGTGAGATATTTAGCCATCTCTGTCAGAGATATCTCATGCCACAGCAGACTACAATTCTCAGAATTCCATAGCATAGACACATGGCAGTTAAAGTCTCTCCCCGTACATTCCGCCTCGCACCCTCAGAACGTCTGGGCAG
>NC_056522.1:316587130-316590950 GCF_019175285.1 Sceloporus undulatus | reverse complement strand
GGGGGGGGGGAGTTATTTGGAGGAAGACAACATTCTCATTTTTCACTTCCTTTAGCAACACCTGTGGATGGGAGACAAGAATATGTTTCAGTGTTAGTGCTGCAAAGCCCCATTTTATGTTCAGCTTGTCTATATATGCATGATTAAATTAGTTGTGTAAAAACACAAATTTTCTTCTTCTCACTGAGCAGTGGTGTCATAATATATCAAGGTATCATGTTGAAAAAATGATTAATTACTGCAAGAGTTTTTATTTTGAGATCTTTTACAAAAGCAGTTGCTTGCTCAAAAATTCAATGTTTGCACCCAACATGCACGATTTATACACAGATAACAGTGAGGGTTTTACACAATATATTTTTGTTTGAAAAAAACAACTTTTTTTCTGCAAACAAATATTTCACAAATAAGTCCTACAATGCAAAACCCCCAACATTGAAAATGTACACACAAAAATATAACAAAAGCCTGGTACAGATGGGCCTTGACACACGTTTTGATGACGTGCTAGGGTTGCCTCGGGGCGTCGCTTACAGACGCCCTGCAACCCTAGCATGTATTCTGTACGTCAAAATGGCAGCGCCCTGTACATATGGGCGCCACCATTTTGACGTGACAGACACTTAGCATCCGCACATCACGGCGTGATACTGACGTTGCGAGTGTGCCATTGGCTCACTGCGGTGTTAGTATCGTGCTGCAAAAAGAACCTGCTTTTTGCGGGTTCTTTTTGCTCCATGAGGAAGTCTCATGGTTTGTCAGCTGCAGCTTTCTCACAGAGCAAAACAAGGCGCCAGTAGACCGCCCTTTTTGGGCGGTCTGTACTGGGCCAAACTTCACAGGAGCCTATTGCATGGCTTAATAATCTGTTTTACCTCATTGAGGTTTAAGTCTTAATTCAGGCTCCATCCTAATTTTATTGGAAGATTTTTGCTGCTGAATCCCTCACCCAACTACATCCTGGGTGCATCCCCACTTCCTGGAGCACTCCTCGCAGCTCTTTTCGGATCTGGGAGTTTTCTGGCTTAAGAAAATGGTTGTTAGAGAACTCCTGGAAGTGGGGATGCACCTGGGGTGTATTTGGGCAGCAGATTTGGCAGCAAAAACCTTCTGATAAGATCAGGATGCAGCCCGAATTAAGGCTTAAGCCAGGTAGAGGTAAAACGGGTTATGAAGCCATGCAATAAGACCCTCAGTCATGTATAGTGATGATTAAACTTTGGAAATTTTGTGGTTTTGTGTGAAAGAACAAAACAAACAAATATTTACATTCTTAGATTAATTGTTGCATAACAGAAACAACATAGGCCTCCAGAAATATTTTAACTAAACCAACTCTTGGTTAAATGCCTCCACACCCAGAGCTGTCACTGTTTTAGCGACTTGGCAGTGGCATCACAAGGGGTGTGTGTGTGTGATGGGGCGCAGACTGCACTGGTTGACACCCTAAGGTGACACCACTGTTCCTCGAACATCTGCTTTTGGGTTGAAATGGACTGTGGCTTTTGGCTGAAATGGACTGAAGTAGGGTGAGGGTCAGTGGAAGGAGAAAGGAGAGGGCCAGGTTTTTAAAAATTAAATTTAAAGTTTTTAAAACAATTACACACTTTTTAAAAAGGTGACGGTTCTTTAAAGACATCACCTTTTACCAAATTTTCACTTCAACCCCATGAAACTATGTATATGTAAATGTAAATGCATTGAGGCTGTGTGCATGATATTGTAATTTAAAAATACAATTTTAATTTTGCTAGTTGTTTATGTCATAATTATTCTAATGACATTCAGTGATATGCAGGAACTACGATTTGTGAGTAACATTAGTACAAAAACCATTAATAAGGATTCTGTGCGTTGTGGTGTGGGAGGAGGTCAGTGGATGCAGGGTGACACCACACTGGGTGGCACTAACCCTAGTGATGCCGCTAGAACTTGGGTGCACAGTTCATAACAATCAGATAGTGCATCATAAAAAATTTGGTTTAAAGAAAAATGTTAAGCCAGATTTGGATGTTCCTTCTAAGACACAAGATCTGAGAAATTTTGAGGAGCAGGTGAAGTTTCAGTGAAGCCAGTGAAATTTCTCTCTGAAGGATGGGTGAGCACATGTATTTCTAATTATATAGTCTTGCCATTTTTTTTAATTTTCATATCTAAATAGACTAAATCAATCACTTTTCTCCTGGAAATAATGCCAGAAAGGCATTTAAACTGTCAGTATGATGGTTGGAACCAAAGCTTCTCCAGTTTCTCCCTTTTCAGTCCTTCCTTGCTGCATCTTAATAGGTCTCCTACTGCTTTGATATATGCAGAATACATTAATGGAGATAAGATGTCTTCCAGCCCACCATGCTATTTCTGCTGTTCCATATTCCACGGTAGCCACCATTTTGCCCTATCTGTACAACAGCTGCTTGAATGATATTAAGCAGCCAAAGATAACCATAGATTGATGAGCTTATTACCTCTCCAGCTTCTAAAGAGCTTCCTTCCCTGCAACAATACACCTAGGCCTTGCTTGTGTTTTGTGCAGAGATGAATGCTGTGGGTGGGGAGAAGGTAGTTAGAGGAATCTCACAGCCAGATGTTAATGAACAGACAGGCTGACCTTGCCTGGGTGCCCAAAGGAACTCAGTCGCTCTCCGTCCTTCTGTGTCCTGAAGTTTAGTACCTCCGGTGGCTCCATCTGCCTTACATTTATCTGTCTTTCAAACAGGAACATGACATGCTTGCATTTGGTCCAGTTGTTTAGAAAACACATTTCTTTGCACACCAAGGGCAGCTGACTGGTCATTTGTCTCTGAGATTTGAAGTGTCTCTGAAGCCATCCATCTTTTTGCCCACCCTCTACCACCCCCCTCAAAAAGCTTCTTGACTCATCATTAATCAAATGAAGGAGAAAATAGAAGCCCCCTCTCTTCACCCTCTTCATTATCATTTGCTTTTCTCCTCAGATGGATTTCTCCTCCCCTCATATTCTTTACTATTTTTGGTCCAGGAAGACAGAGGCAACGGAAATAATTTATGGACTGTGAGGATTTTGTCTTGGCTTCCCACAGCTCCCGCTGTCACTTGGATGGATGGTGGAGGGTGTATCACGTTTGCTCCCATCCTGGGCCTATTCTACACCAGAGCTCTGACTGCTCTCATCTTTTTGCTCCCTGTGGAATCCTGGGATGAGCTAGGAGGCCCATCACAGAATGGCTGCTCCGCATGTGCCATGTCTCATTGTGTGAGGCAAGAGATTGCTGCAGGACCACAGCAATGCTGTGTGCAGACTTTTTGAAACATCTTCTTTTCTATGGCTCTCAGCAGGAAACATAATTGAAGGACAAATTTGACTAGGATGGCTATTTGTACCTCGCTGGAAAAAAAAAAAGACAGGAGAAAATGGGCCACTGGTTTGCATACCATTTGCAAAGGTGTAGATAGATCAACATTTTGAAAGATTTTTTACCATAATGTACAAAGAAATAGAATACACCTCACCATAGTGAGAAAGCTGGCCTAGGGATATGTGTGCCTGCTCATTCTGCTATCCTGCGGCTAAGGCTGATGGACAACCTCAAGACCTCTTATGGTTCTTTATTTCCAGATTGGACTTAGAACTGGAGATCCCCTCTGTAAAGTAGGACAGTTTAGCATCTGACACATTTTAAGAATATTTATAACAAAACTATGACTTAATCCAATGATTAGGCTCTTACAAGAATAGACCCATTGAGTCTCTTGAGGGTTCACTGAACATTTAGCAACTGATTCAGTGGGTCTAGCATAGCCTTCAACATATCACAGATGAAAACCAGGATTCATGTGGCCA